>NW_026777488.1:0-152005 GCF_028023285.1 Balaenoptera ricei
GGTTCGTCTCAATTGGACAGGACAAACACGTTTACTGCTCGGGAAACGGGCCTTCCTCGGTAGGGGAAACACTTTCTGGCCAGCGCAGGCCTGCACCTCCTACCTGAAGGCAGCTAGAGAGTACCGGGAGGAACCCGTTGTAGTGCCGGCTTGCCGGGCGAATAGTAGCCTGATTCCGTTGTGACCGAGGAGTTTCACATGCCGAATCAATGCAGTGTGTGACACTTCCAAAATCGAGAGTGCCTCCGACTCCCCCACCACCTAAGGGGAGCAGCTGGCAGGATACAAGTTTCACACAGTACTTGCTTCTACCAGGTAGGCTGAGATGAGTGCACTTTTCAAGTGGCTCTTCTTATCTTGCTTCGACTGTCAATTGAACACAGCTCCACAGGTACCTGACTTCCACATGATCCTCCCCCAAAAGATAGAGTGCTGCTCCTGCAGGGCTCTTGCCCTGCAGTAGAGCGTGTGCAAGCGCTACTGTCGTGTAGGACAGACGGGTATACGCAGGTAACACTCAAGTCTCTTGCTTCCATACTCCTCCACTAAGCGGCCCACGTTCGCAATCAAAGCTGCCCCTGGCAAAACTACTCGGAGCCACCCCCCCACCCCACCCCCCAGGGATCCACGAACAGTGCGAATTTCTCCTTCTGTAATCATATCTTTTTCTCAGCTGGCAGGTAAAGAAGGCCCTTCCCATGGCACTGAAGAAAGGCTTTCTGCTGCAGAAAGGAAGCTACGTCTCTTTGGGCAGGTGGACGGCTATTTCCTCCCTTTCTCGATTAAATGCCGCAAGGAGGAGGGTGTTCGGTTTCGGCCCTAGAAGCAGCCGGGAGCAAAGCCGTATGCCTAAAACGCTCCTCGAGTGAACCAAGGGCGAAAGTCCATCGCCACAGGGGTCGACTTCCTCTGAACCACCTTCCGTGTGCCTAGGAAAACTCACGTATGTTTCAGCACTAGTACAGCAGCCTGTCAAAGAAACCTGAAGGCCCTCGACTCTAGTCACACTAGGAAGGGAAGCTGAGCGCTTCTTATCATTCGGCTGAAGAGGAAGAGGTTTGCAGAGCTCTGCATCCATTCTAACACACTGCGCCCTCTGGTGTTTACTCTTGGACAGAGAGTACGACGTGAGCGAAATTCCTTTTGCCTCCATTTGGCAAGTCGAACCTATTTCTGCTTGGGATACGGATCACTTTAGGCAGTGGAGAAGATGTCTGGGCCACTCACCGTTGCCTCTCTTACCTGAAGGCAGCTCTAAACTGACGTGCGGAAACCGTTGTAGTGCAGGCCTTGCAGAGGCACTGTAGCCTTACTGCAACGCGACCGAAGTTTCAAGAGCCGAATCCATACAATGGGTGATATTTCTGAGTTCTGGCATGCCTGAGACTCACCCATGGTCTACAGAGAGAAGCTGCTAAGATACACAGCTCACACAGCCTTGACTGGAGATGAATCTACCGTGCACGCTGACACAAGGGCATGTTTCAAGTGCCTCTTCTTAATGTGCATGGCTGTCCCTTTGACAGGGCTCCCCATGCACTTGACTGCCATTAGGCCATCCACCTAAGGAAGGGGCTCTGCCCCTAGACCTTCCCTGCAGTACGTACCCAGGAAGCAGGCGCTGCTCCTCATGGAAGGGACACCGGTCTAACCAGGTAACACTCAACACTCGGCCTTCCAAATGCTTCCACTCAACGCTCAACGTTTGCCCCGAAAGCTGCCCTCGCTCAGACTCCACTGAGCACTGCAAGGCCTCAACGCAAAGTGCAGAGTTTTCCTTCTGCGACGTTACCACTTTCACACAGCCCAGGAACCCAAGGCCCTTCCCATGGCATTGCAGGTACGGCTTTCTGCTTCAGAGAGGAAGCTACTTCCCTTGGCCAGGTTGAGCGCTCTTCCCATCATTCTCAGTGTACTACCACAGGGAGGAGGTGCTTCACTTTAGCCCCTAGAAGCCGGAGGGACAAAGTCCTATGCCTAAAGCTCTCCCCTCGTTCTCCAAACGCGAAATACTGTCTCCGGGGTGGGGGTGGGGGGGTCGATGTCTTCTCAAGCGTCCTCCTCGCCCTCGCGGCTAGGGAAAACTCGCATATGTTTTGGCCCTAGGACACCAGCCTTTCATACAAACTTGAAAGCATTCGCCTCTAGGCACCGAGGAAACTAAGCTGAGCCCTGCCCGTCATTCGGCTGTCGAGGAAGAGTAGGGCACACCTTTGCCACCATTCTCCCACCCTGCTTCCTTTGGGGAGGACTGTTTGGCAGAGACAGTACAGTATGGCCGAATTTCCTCTCCTCTCAATTTGAAACGACAAAAACGTTTCCTGCTCGGCTTACAGATCGTTTAGGACGGTGGAAACGCTTTCCAGCCCACTCACCCTCGCCTCTCCTCCCTGAAGGCAGATATAAAGTAACGTGAGGAGACCGTTGTAAGGTAGCGTTGCCAGTGGAACTGTAGCCTTATTCCAAAGTGAGCGAAGAGTCTCAAAAGCCGATTGAACCCAACGTGTGAGGAGGCTGAGGTCTAGCAGGCAGCAGACTCACCCATGGCCTTCGGAGAGCAGTGCGTAGGACCCCCATTTTACACGTGCTTCACCGTAGACGATTCTACCGTGCACACTGAGATGAGTGCAGGTTTCAAGTGCCTCTTGTTAATATGCCTGGTTGTCCCCTTAAGGGCACCCCGTGCACCTGACTTCCATTTGATCAGCCACCTAAGGAGAGGGCTCTGCACGTAGAATTCCCTGCAGTAGCCAGAAAGCAAGCCCTACTCTCTGCGTAAGAGAGACCGACAGGTCTCCCCAGGCAACACTAAAGACTCGGCCTTTCAAATGATCCCACCAGGGGTCAACGTTCGCAGCGAGAGCTGGCTGCCCTCGGCAAAACTCCTCTGAGCAACGCCAGGGCTCCACACCGTGTGGGAATTTCTCCTTCTGTAACATTACCTTTTTCTCACCCGCCAGGAAGCCAGGCCCTTCCCATGGCATTGCACAAAGGGTTTCTGCCTCAGGGAGAAAGGGACTTCTCCTTGGCGGCTTGAATGCTTTCTCCTATCACTCTCAGTTAACTACCCCAGGGAGGACGGTGCTCAGCTTGGGCGGTAAAAACCAGCAGCGGCCAAAGCCCTATAGCTAAAGCTCTCCTTTCTTGACCCAAGCACAAAGTCCCTCTGCCCTGAGGTCGTTGCTTCTCAACCATCCTCCTTCTGGCCAGGAAATCTCACATGTATCTTACCAGCAGGATACCAGCCTTTCATGCAAACTAAAGGAATGCGCTTCTACTCACCCCAGGAAACCAAACTGAGCGCTTCTCTTCTTGCGGCTGAGGACAAAGTGTATTTCAGAGCTCTGCAAACTTTCACCAACCCTGCTTCCTCTGGTGGGGACTCCGTAACAGAGACAGTACACCGTGAGCGAAATCCCGGTTCGTCTCAATTGGACAGGACAAACACGTTTACTGCTCGGGAAACGGGCCTTCCTCGGTAGGGGAAACACTTTCTGGCCAGCGCAGGCCTGCACCTCCTACCTGAAGGCAGCTAGAGAGTACCGGGAGGAACCCGTTGTAGTGCCGGCTTGCCGGGCGAATAGTAGCCTGATTCCGTTGTGACCGAGGAGTTTCACATGCCGAATCAATGCAGTGTGTGACACTTCCAAAATCGAGAGTGCCTCCGACTCCCCCACCACCTAAGGGGAGCAGCTGGCAGGATACAAGTTTCACACAGTACTTGCTTCTACCAGGTAGGCTGAGATGAGTGCACTTTTCAAGTGGCTCTTCTTATCTTGCTTCGACTGTCAATTGAACACAGCTCCACAGGTACCTGACTTCCACATGATCCTCCCCCAAAAGATAGAGTGCTGCTCCTGCAGGGCTCTTGCCCTGCAGTAGAGCGTGTGCAAGCGCTACTGTCGTGTAGGACAGACGGGTATACGCAGGTAACACTCAAGTCTCTTGCTTCCATACTCCTCCACTAAGCGGCCCACGTTCGCAATCAAAGCTGCCCCTGGCAAAACTACTCGGAGCCACCCCCCCACCCCACCCCCCAGGGATCCACGAACAGTGCGAATTTCTCCTTCTGTAATCATATCTTTTTCTCAGCTGGCAGGTAAAGAAGGCCCTTCCCATGGCACTGAAGAAAGGCTTTCTGCTGCAGAAAGGAAGCTACGTCTCTTTGGGCAGGTGGACGGCTATTTCCTCCCTTTCTCGATTAAATGCCGCAAGGAGGAGGGTGTTCGGTTTCGGCCCTAGAAGCAGCCGGGAGCAAAGCCGTATGCCTAAAACGCTCCTCGAGTGAACCAAGGGCGAAAGTCCATCGCCACAGGGGTCGACTTCCTCTGAACCACCTTCCGTGTGCCTAGGAAAACTCACGTATGTTTCAGCACTAGTACAGCAGCCTGTCAAAGAAACCTGAAGGCCCTCGACTCTAGTCACACTAGGAAGGGAAGCTGAGCGCTTCTTATCATTCGGCTGAAGAGGAAGAGGTTTGCAGAGCTCTGCATCCATTCTAACACACTGCGCCCTCTGGTGTTTACTCTTGGACAGAGAGTACGACGTGAGCGAAATTCCTTTTGCCTCCATTTGGCAAGTCGAACCTATTTCTGCTTGGGATACGGATCACTTTAGGCAGTGGAGAAGATGTCTGGGCCACTCACCGTTGCCTCTCTTACCTGAAGGCAGCTCTAAACTGACGTGCGGAAACCGTTGTAGTGCAGGCCTTGCAGAGGCACTGTAGCCTTACTGCAACGCGACCGAAGTTTCAAGAGCCGAATCCATACAATGGGTGATATTTCTGAGTTCTGGCATGCCTGAGACTCACCCATGGTCTACAGAGAGAAGCTGCTAAGATACACAGCTCACACAGCCTTGACTGGAGATGAATCTACCGTGCACGCTGACACAAGGGCATGTTTCAAGTGCCTCTTCTTAATGTGCATGGCTGTCCCTTTGACAGGGCTCCCCATGCACTTGACTGCCATTAGGCCATCCACCTAAGGAAGGGGCTCTGCCCCTAGACCTTCCCTGCAGTACGTACCCAGGAAGCAGGCGCTGCTCCTCATGGAAGGGACACCGGTCTAACCAGGTAACACTCAACACTCGGCCTTCCAAATGCTTCCACTCAACGCTCAACGTTTGCCCCGAAAGCTGCCCTCGCTCAGACTCCACTGAGCACTGCAAGGCCTCAACGCAAAGTGCAGAGTTTTCCTTCTGCGACGTTACCACTTTCACACAGCCCAGGAACCCAAGGCCCTTCCCATGGCATTGCAGGTACGGCTTTCTGCTTCAGAGAGGAAGCTACTTCCCTTGGCCAGGTTGAGCGCTCTTCCCATCATTCTCAGTGTACTACCACAGGGAGGAGGTGCTTCACTTTAGCCCCTAGAAGCCGGAGGGACAAAGTCCTATGCCTAAAGCTCTCCCCTCGTTCTCCAAACGCGAAATACTGTCTCCGGGGTGGGGGTGGGGGGGTCGATGTCTTCTCAAGCGTCCTCCTCGCCCTCGCGGCTAGGGAAAACTCGCATATGTTTTGGCCCTAGGACACCAGCCTTTCATACAAACTTGAAAGCATTCGCCTCTAGGCACCGAGGAAACTAAGCTGAGCCCTGCCCGTCATTCGGCTGTCGAGGAAGAGTAGGGCACACCTTTGCCACCATTCTCCCACCCTGCTTCCTTTGGGGAGGACTGTTTGGCAGAGACAGTACAGTATGGCCGAATTTCCTCTCCTCTCAATTTGAAACGACAAAAACGTTTCCTGCTCGGCTTACAGATCGTTTAGGACGGTGGAAACGCTTTCCAGCCCACTCACCCTCGCCTCTCCTCCCTGAAGGCAGATATAAAGTAACGTGAGGAGACCGTTGTAAGGTAGCGTTGCCAGTGGAACTGTAGCCTTATTCCAAAGTGAGCGAAGAGTCTCAAAAGCCGATTGAACCCAACGTGTGAGGAGGCTGAGGTCTAGCAGGCAGCAGACTCACCCATGGCCTTCGGAGAGCAGTGCGTAGGACCCCCATTTTACACGTGCTTCACCGTAGACGATTCTACCGTGCACACTGAGATGAGTGCAGGTTTCAAGTGCCTCTTGTTAATATGCCTGGTTGTCCCCTTAAGGGCACCCCGTGCACCTGACTTCCATTTGATCAGCCACCTAAGGAGAGGGCTCTGCACGTAGAATTCCCTGCAGTAGCCAGAAAGCAAGCCCTACTCTCTGCGTAAGAGAGACCCACAGGTCTCCCCAGGCAACACTAAAGACTCGGCCTTTCAAATGATCCCACCAGGGGTCAACGTTCGCAGCGAGAGCTGGCTGCCCTCGGCAAAACTCCTCTGAGCAACGCCAGGGCTCCACACCGTGTGGGAATTTCTCCTTCTGTAACATTACCTTTTTCTCACCCGCCAGGAAGCCAGGCCCTTCCCATGGCATTGCACAAAGGGTTTCTGCCTCAGGGAGAAAGGGACTTCTCCTTGGCGGCTTGAATGCTTTCTCCTATCACTCTCAGTTAACTACCCCAGGGAGGACGGTGCTCAGCTTGGGCGGTAAAAACCAGCAGCGGCCAAAGCCCTATAGCTAAAGCTCTCCTTTCTTGACCCAAGCACAAAGTCCCTCTGCCCTGAGGTCGTTGCTTCTCAACCATCCTCCTTCTGGCCAGGAAATCTCACATGTATCTTACCAGCAGGATACCAGCCTTTCATGCAAACTAAAGGAATGCGCTTCTACTCACCCCAGGAAACCAAACTGAGCGCTTCTCTTCTTGCGGCTGAGGACAAAGTGTATTTCAGAGCTCTGCAAACTTTCACCAACCCTGCTTCCTCTGGTGGGGACTCCGTAACAGAGACAGTACACCGTGAGCGAAATCCCGGTTCGTCTCAATTGGACAGGACAAACACGTTTACTGCTCGGGAAACGGGCCTTCCTCGGTAGGGGAAACACTTTCTGGCCAGCGCAGGCCTGCACCTCCTACCTGAAGGCAGCTAGAGAGTACCGGGAGGAACCCGTTGTAGTGCCGGCTTGCCGGGCGAATAGTAGCCTGATTCCGTTGTGACCGAGGAGTTTCACATGCCGAATCAATGCAGTGTGTGACACTTCCAAAATCGAGAGTGCCTCCGACTCCCCCACCACCTAAGGGGAGCAGCTGGCAGGATACAAGTTTCACACAGTACTTGCTTCTACCAGGTAGGCTGAGATGAGTGCACTTTTCAAGTGGCTCTTCTTATCTTGCTTCGACTGTCAATTGAACACAGCTCCACAGGTACCTGACTTCCACATGATCCTCCCCCAAAAGATAGAGTGCTGCTCCTGCAGGGCTCTTGCCCTGCAGTAGAGCGTGTGCAAGCGCTACTGTCGTGTAGGACAGACGGGTATACGCAGGTAACACTCAAGTCTCTTGCTTCCATACTCCTCCACTAAGCGGCCCACGTTCGCAATCAAAGCTGCCCCTGGCAAAACTACTCGGAGCCACCCCCCCACCCCACCCCCCAGGGATCCACGAACAGTGCGAATTTCTCCTTCTGTAATCATATCTTTTTCTCAGCTGGCAGGTAAAGAAGGCCCTTCCCATGGCACTGAAGAAAGGCTTTCTGCTGCAGAAAGGAAGCTACGTCTCTTTGGGCAGGTGGACGGCTATTTCCTCCCTTTCTCGATTAAATGCCGCAAGGAGGAGGGTGTTCGGTTTCGGCCCTAGAAGCAGCCGGGAGCAAAGCCGTATGCCTAAAACGCTCCTCGAGTGAACCAAGGGCGAAAGTCCATCGCCACAGGGGTCGACTTCCTCTGAACCACCTTCCGTGTGCCTAGGAAAACTCACGTATGTTTCAGCACTAGTACAGCAGCCTGTCAAAGAAACCTGAAGGCCCTCGACTCTAGTCACACTAGGAAGGGAAGCTGAGCGCTTCTTATCATTCGGCTGAAGAGGAAGAGGTTTGCAGAGCTCTGCATCCATTCTAACACACTGCGCCCTCTGGTGTTTACTCTTGGACAGAGAGTACGACGTGAGCGAAATTCCTTTTGCCTCCATTTGGCAAGTCGAACCTATTTCTGCTTGGGATACGGATCACTTTAGGCAGTGGAGAAGATGTCTGGGCCACTCACCGTTGCCTCTCTTACCTGAAGGCAGCTCTAAACTGACGTGCGGAAACCGTTGTAGTGCAGGCCTTGCAGAGGCACTGTAGCCTTACTGCAACGCGACCGAAGTTTCAAGAGCCGAATCCATACAATGGGTGATATTTCTGAGTTCTGGCATGCCTGAGACTCACCCATGGTCTACAGAGAGAAGCTGCTAAGATACACAGCTCACACAGCCTTGACTGGAGATGAATCTACCGTGCACGCTGACACAAGGGCATGTTTCAAGTGCCTCTTCTTAATGTGCATGGCTGTCCCTTTGACAGGGCTCCCCATGCACCTGACTGCCATTAGGCCATCCACCTAAGGAAGGGGCTCTGCCCCTAGACCTTCCCTGCAGTACGTACCCAGGAAGCAGGCGCTGCTCCTCATGGAAGGGACACCGGTCTAACCAGGTAACACTCAACACTCGGCCTTCCAAATGCTTCCACTCAACGCTCAACGTTTGCCCCGAAAGCTGCCCTCGCTCAGACTCCACTGAGCACTGCAAGGCCTCAACGCAAAGTGCAGAGTTTTCCTTCTGCGACGTTACCACTTTCACACAGCCCAGGAACCCAAGGCCCTTCCCATGGCATTGCAGGTACGGCTTTCTGCTTCAGAGAGGAAGCTACTTCCCTTGGCCAGGTTGAGCGCTCTTCCCATCATTCTCAGTGTACTACCACAGGGAGGAGGTGCTTCACTTTAGCCCCTAGAAGCCGGAGGGACAAAGTCCTATGCCTAAAGCTCTCCCCTCGTTCTCCAAACGCGAAATACTGTATCCGGGGTGGGGGTGGGGGGGTCGATGTCTTCTCAAGCGTCCTCCTCGCCCTCGCGGCTAGGGAAAACTCGCATATGTTTTGGCCCTAGGACACCAGCCTTTCATACAAACTTGAAAGCATTCGCCTCTAGGCACCGAGGAAACTAAGCTGAGCCCTGCCCGTCATTCGGCTGTCGAGGAAGAGTAGGGCACACCTTTGCCACCATTCTCCCACCCTGCTTCCTTTGGGGAGGACTGTTTGGCAGAGACAGTACAGTATGGCCGAATTTCCTCTCCTCTCAATTTGAAACGACAAAAACGTTTCCTGCTCGGCTTACAGATCGTTTAGGACGGTGGAAACGCTTTCCAGCCCACTCACCCTCGCCTCTCCTCCCTGAAGGCAGATATAAAGTAACGTGAGGAGACCGTTGTAAGGTAGCGTTGCCAGTGGAACTGTAGCCTTATTCCAAAGTGAGCGAAGAGTCTCAAAAGCCGATTGAACCCAACGTGTGAGGAGGCTGAGGTCTAGCAGGCAGCAGACTCACCCATGGCCTTCGGAGAGCAGTGCGTAGGACCCCCATTTTACACGTGCTTCACCGTAGACGATTCTACCGTGCACACTGAGATGAGTGCAGGTTTCAAGTGCCTCTTGTTAATATGCCTGGTTGTCCCCTTAAGGGCACCCCGTGCACCTGACTTCCATTTGATCAGCCACCTAAGGAGAGGGCTCTGCACGTAGAATTCCCTGCAGTAGCCAGAAAGCAAGCCCTACTCTCTGCGTAAGAGAGACCGACAGGTCTCCCCAGGCAACACTAAAGACTCGGCCTTTCAAATGATCCCACCAGGGGTCAACGTTCGCAGCGAGAGCTGGCTGCCCTCGGCAAAACTCCTCTGAGCAACGCCAGGGCTCCACACCGTGTGGGAATTTCTCCTTCTGTAACATTACCTTTTTCTCACCCGCCAGGAAGCCAGGCCCTTCCCATGGCATTGCACAAAGGGTTTCTGCCTCAGGGAGAAAGGGACTTCTCCTTGGCGGCTTGAATGCTTTCTCCTATCACTCTCAGTTAACTACCCCAGGGAGGACGGTGCTCAGCTTGGGCGGTAAAAACCAGCAGCGGCCAAAGCCCTATAGCTAAAGCTCTCCTTTCTTGACCCAAGCACAAAGTCCCTCTGCCCTGAGGTCGTTGCTTCTCAACCATCCTCCTTCTGGCCAGGAAATCTCACATGTATCTTACCAGCAGGATACCAGCCTTTCATGCAAACTAAAGGAATGCGCTTCTACTCACCCCAGGAAACCAAACTGAGCGCTTCTCTTCTTGCGGCTGAGGACAAAGTGTATTTCAGAGCTCTGCAAACTTTCACCAACCCTGCTTCCTCTGGTGGGGACTCCGTAACAGAGACAGTACACCGTGAGCGAAATCCCGGTTCGTCTCAATTGGACAGGACAAACACGTTTACTGCTCGGGAAACGGGCCTTCCTCGGTAGGGGAAACACTTTCTGGCCAGCGCAGGCCTGCACCTCCTACCTGAAGGCAGCTAGAGAGTACCGGGAGGAACCCGTTGTAGTGCCGGCTTGCCGGGCGAATAGTAGCCTGATTCCGTTGTGACCGAGGAGTTTCACATGCCGAATCAATGCAGTGTGTGACACTTCCAAAATCGAGAGTGCCTCCGACTCCCCCACCACCTAAGGGGAGCAGCTGGCAGGATACAAGTTTCACACAGTACTTGCTTCTACCAGGTAGGCTGAGATGAGTGCACTTTTCAAGTGGCTCTTCTTATCTTGCTTCGACTGTCAATTGAACACAGCTCCACAGGTACCTGACTTCCACATGATCCTCCCCCAAAAGATAGAGTGCTGCTCCTGCAGGGCTCTTGCCCTGCAGTAGAGCGTGTGCAAGCGCTACTGTCGTGTAGGACAGACGGGTATACGCAGGTAACACTCAAGTCTCTTGCTTCCATACTCCTCCACTAAGCGGCCCACGTTCGCAATCAAAGCTGCCCCTGGCAAAACTACTCGGAGCCACCCCCCCACCCCACCCCCCAGGGATCCACGAACAGTGCGAATTTCTCCTTCTGTAATCATATCTTTTTCTCAGCTGGCAGGTAAAGAAGGCCCTTCCCATGGCACTGAAGAAAGGCTTTCTGCTGCAGAAAGGAAGCTACGTCTCTTTGGGCAGGTGGACGGCTATTTCCTCCCTTTCTCGATTAAATGCCGCAAGGAGGAGGGTGTTCGGTTTCGGCCCTAGAAGCAGCCGGGAGCAAAGCCGTATGCCTAAAACGCTCCTCGAGTGAACCAAGGGCGAAAGTCCATCGCCACAGGGGTCGACTTCCTCTGAACCACCTTCCGTGTGCCTAGGAAAACTCACGTATGTTTCAGCACTAGTACAGCAGCCTGTCAAAGAAACCTGAAGGCCCTCGACTCTAGTCACACTAGGAAGGGAAGCTGAGCGCTTCTTATCATTCGGCTGAAGAGGAAGAGGTTTGCAGAGCTCTGCATCCATTCTAACACACTGCGCCCTCTGGTGTTTACTCTTGGACAGAGAGTACGACGTGAGCGAAATTCCTTTTGCCTCCATTTGGCAAGTCGAACCTATTTCTGCTTGGGATACGGATCACTTTAGGCAGTGGAGAAGATGTCTGGGCCACTCACCGTTGCCTCTCTTACCTGAAGGCAGCTCTAAACTGACGTGCGGAAACCCTTGTAGTGCAGGCCTTGCAGAGGCACTGTAGCCTTACTGCAACGCGACCGAAGTTTCAAGAGCCGAATCCATACAATGGGTGATATTTCTGAGTTCTGGCATGCCTGAGACTCACCCATGGTCTACAGAGAGAAGCTGCTAAGATACACAGCTCACACAGCCTTGACTGGAGATGAATCTACCGTGCACGCTGACACAAGGGCATGTTTCAAGTGCCTCTTCTTAATGTGCATGGCTGTCCCTTTGACAGGGCTCCCCATGCACTTGACTGCCATTAGGCCATCCACCTAAGGAAGGGGCTCTGCCCCTAGACCTTCCCTGCAGTACGTACCCAGGAAGCAGGCGCTGCTCCTCATGGAAGGGACACCGGTCTAACCAGGTAACACTCAACACTCGGCCTTCCAAATGCTTCCACTCAACGCTCAACGTTTGCCCCGAAAGCTGCCCTCGCTCAAACTCCACTGAGCACTGCAAGGCCTCAACGCAAAGTGCAGAGTTTTCCTTCTGCGACGTTACCACTTTCACACAGCCCAGGAACCCAAGGCCCTTCCCATGGCATTGCAGGTACGGCTTTCTGCTTCAGAGAGGAAGCTACTTCCCTTGGCCAGGTTGAGCGCTCTTCCCATCATTCTCAGTGTACTACCACAGGGAGGAGGTGCTTCACTTTAGCCCCTAGAAGCCGGAGGGACAAAGTCCTATGCCTAAAGCTCTCCCCTCGTTCTCCAAACGCGAAATACTGTCTCCGGGGTGGGGGTGGGGGGGTCGATGTCTTCTCAAGCGTCCTCCTCGCCCTCGCGGCTAGGGAAAACTCGCATATGTTTTGGCCCTAGGACACCAGCCTTTCATACAAACTTGAAAGCATTCGCCTCTAGGCACCGAGGAAACTAAGCTGAGCCCTGCCCGTCATTCGGCTGTCGAGGAAGAGTAGGGCACACCTTTGCCACCATTCTCCCACCCTGCTTCCTTTGGGGAGGACTGTTTGGCAGAGACAGTACAGTATGGCCGAATTTCCTCTCCTCTCAATTTGAAACGACAAAAACGTTTCCTGCTCGGCTTACAGATCGTTTAGGACGGTGGAAACGCTTTCCAGCCCACTCACCCTCGCCTCTCCTCCCTGAAGGCAGATATAAAGTAACGTGAGGAGACCGTTGTAAGGTAGCGTTGCCAGTGGAACTGTAGCCTTATTCCAAAGTGAGCGAAGAGTCTCAAAAGCCGATTGAACCCAACGTGTGAGGAGGCTGAGGTCTAGCAGGCAGCAGACTCACCCATGGCCTTCGGAGAGCAGTGCGTAGGACCCCCATTTTACACGTGCTTCACCGTAGACGATTCTACCGTGCACACTGAGATGAGTGCAGGTTTCAAGTGCCTCTTGTTAATATGCCTGGTTGTCCCCTTAAGGGCACCCCGTGCACCTGACTTCCATTTGATCAGCCACCTAAGGAGAGGGCTCTGCACGTAGAATTCCCTGCAGTAGCCAGAAAGCAAGCCCTACTCTCTGCGTAAGAGAGACCCACAGGTCTCCCCAGGCAACACTAAAGACTCGGCCTTTCAAATGATCCCACCAGGGGTCAACGTTCGCAGCGAGAGCTGGCTGCCCTCGGCAAAACTCCTCTGAGCAACGCCAGGGCTCCACACCGTGTGGGAATTTCTCCTTCTGTAACATTACCTTTTTCTCACCCGCCAGGAAGCCAGGCCCTTCCCATGGCATTGCACAAAGGGTTTCTGCCTCAGGGAGAAAGGGACTTCTCCTTGGCGGCTTGAATGCTTTCTCCTATCACTCTCAGTTAACTACCCCAGGGAGGACGGTGCTCAGCTTGGGCGGTAAAAACCAGCAGCGGCCAAAGCCCTATAGCTAAAGCTCTCCTTTCTTGACCCAAGCACAAAGTCCCTCTGCCCTGAGGTCGTTGCTTCTCAACCATCCTCCTTCTGGCCAGGAAATCTCACATGTATCTTACCAGCAGGATACCAGCCTTTCATGCAAACTAAAGGAATGCGCTTCTACTCACCCCAGGAAACCAAACTGAGCGCTTCTCTTCTTGCGGCTGAGGACAAAGTGTATTTCAGAGCTCTGCAAACTTTCACCAACCCTGCTTCCTCTGGTGGGGACTCCGTAACAGAGACAGTACACCGTGAGCGAAATCCCGGTTCGTCTCAATTGGACAGGACAAACACGTTTACTGCTCGGGAAACGGGCCTTCCTCGGTAGGGGAAACACTTTCTGGCCAGCGCAGGCCTGCACCTCCTACCTGAAGGCAGCTAGAGAGTACCGGGAGGAACCCGTTGTAGTGCCGGCTTGCCGGGCGAATAGTAGCCTGATTCCGTTGTGACCGAGGAGTTTCACATGCCGAATCAATGCAGTGTGTGACACTTCCAAAATCGAGAGTGCCTCCGACTCCCCCACCACCTAAGGGGAGCAGCTGGCAGGATACAAGTTTCACACAGTACTTGCTTCTACCAGGTAGGCTGAGATGAGTGCACTTTTCAAGTGGCTCTTCTTATCTTGCTTCGACTGTCAATTGAACACAGCTCCACAGGTACCTGACTTCCACATGATCCTCCCCCAAAAGATAGAGTGCTGCTCCTGCAGGGCTCTTGCCCTGCAGTAGAGCGTGTGCAAGCGCTACTGTCGTGTAGGACAGACGGGTATACGCAGGTAACACTCAAGTCTCTTGCTTCCATACTCCTCCACTAAGCGGCCCACGTTCGCAATCAAAGCTGCCCCTGGCAAAACTACTCGGAGCCACCCCCCCACCCCACCCCCCAGGGATCCACGAACAGTGCGAATTTCTCCTTCTGTAATCATATCTTTTTCTCAGCTGGCAGGTAAAGAAGGCCCTTCCCATGGCACTGAAGAAAGGCTTTCTGCTGCAGAAAGGAAGCTACGTCTCTTTGGGCAGGTGGACGGCTATTTCCTCCCTTTCTCGATTAAATGCCGCAAGGAGGAGGGTGTTCGGTTTCGGCCCTAGAAGCAGCCGGGAGCAAAGCCGTATGCCTAAAACGCTCCTCGAGTGAACCAAGGGCGAAAGTCCATCGCCACAGGGGTCGACTTCCTCTGAACCACCTTCCGTGTGCCTAGGAAAACTCACGTATGTTTCAGCACTAGTACAGCAGCCTGTCAAAGAAACCTGAAGGCCCTCGACTCTAGTCACACTAGGAAGGGAAGCTGAGCGCTTCTTATCATTCGGCTGAAGAGGAAGAGGTTTGCAGAGCTCTGCATCCATTCTAACACACTGCGCCCTCTGGTGTTTACTCTTGGACAGAGAGTACGACGTGAGCGAAATTCCTTTTGCCTCCATTTGGCAAGTCGAACCTATTTCTGCTTGGGATACGGATCACTTTAGGCAGTGGAGAAGATGTCTGGGCCACTCACCGTTGCCTCTCTTACCTGAAGGCAGCTCTAAACTGACGTGCGGAAACCCTTGTAGTGCAGGCCTTGCAGAGGCACTGTAGCCTTACTGCAACGCGACCGAAGTTTCAAGAGCCGAATCCATACAATGGGTGATATTTCTGAGTTCTGGCATGCCTGAGACTCACCCATGGTCTACAGAGAGAAGCTGCTAAGATACACAGCTCACACAGCCTTGACTGGAGATGAATCTACCGTGCACGCTGACACAAGGGCATGTTTCAAGTGCCTCTTCTTAATGTGCATGGCTGTCCCTTTGACAGGGCTCCCCATGCACTTGACTGCCATTAGGCCATCCACCTAAGGAAGGGGCTCTGCCCCTAGACCTTCCCTGCAGTACGTACCCAGGAAGCAGGCGCTGCTCCTCATGGAAGGGACACCGGTCTAACCAGGTAACACTCAACACTCGGCCTTCCAAATGCTTCCACTCAACGCTCAACGTTTGCCCCGAAAGCTGCCCTCGCTCAGACTCCACTGAGCACTGCAAGGCCTCAACGCAAAGTGCAGAGTTTTCCTTCTGCGACGTTACCACTTTCACACAGCCCAGGAACCCAAGGCCCTTCCCATGGCATTGCAGGTACGGCTTTCTGCTTCAGAGAGGAAGCTACTTCCCTTGGCCAGGTTGAGCGCTCTTCCCATCATTCTCAGTGTACTACCACAGGGAGGAGGTGCTTCACTTTAGCCCCTAGAAGCCGGAGGGACAAAGTCCTATGCCTAAAGCTCTCCCCTCGTTCTCCAAACGCGAAATACTGTCTCCGGGGTGGGGGTGGGGGGGTCGATGTCTTCTCAAGCGTCCTCCTCGCCCTCGCGGCTAGGGAAAACTCGCATATGTTTTGGCCCTAGGACACCAGCCTTTCATACAAACTTGAAAGCATTCGCCTCTAGGCACCGAGGAAACTAAGCTGAGCCCTGCCCGTCATTCGGCTGTCGAGGAAGAGTAGGGCACACCTTTGCCACCATTCTCCCACCCTGCTTCCTTTGGGGAGGACTGTTTGGCAGAGACAGTACAGTATGGCCGAATTTCCTCTCCTCTCAATTTGAAACGACAAAAACGTTTCCTGCTCGGCTTACAGATCGTTTAGGACGGTGGAAACGCTTTCCAGCCCACTCACCCTCGCCTCTCCTCCCTGAAGGCAGATATAAAGTAACGTGAGGAGACCGTTGTAAGGTAGCGTTGCCAGTGGAACTGTAGCCTTATTCCAAAGTGAGCGAAGAGTCTCAAAAGCCGATTGAACCCAACGTGTGAGGAGGCTGAGGTCTAGCAGGCAGCAGACTCACCCATGGCCTTCGGAGAGCAGTGCGTAGGACCCCCATTTTACACGTGCTTCACCGTAGACGATTCTACCGTGCACACTGAGATGAGTGCAGGTTTCAAGTGCCTCTTGTTAATATGCCTGGTTGTCCCCTTAAGGGCACCCCGTGCACCTGACTTCCATTTGATCAGCCACCTAAGGAGAGGGCTCTGCACGTAGAATTCCCTGCAGTAGCCAGAAAGCAAGCCCTACTCTCTGCGTAAGAGAGACCCACAGGTCTCCCCAGGCAACACTAAAGACTCGGCCTTTCAAATGATCCCACCAGGGGTCAACGTTCGCAGCGAGAGCTGGCTGCCCTCGGCAAAACTCCTCTGAGCAACGCCAGGGCTCCACACCGTGTGGGAATTTCTCCTTCTGTAACATTACCTTTTTCTCACCCGCCAGGAAGCCAGGCCCTTCCCATGGCATTGCACAAAGGGTTTCTGCCTCAGGGAGAAAGGGACTTCTCCTTGGCGGCTTGAATGCTTTCTCCTATCACTCTCAGTTAACTACCCCAGGGAGGACGGTGCTCAGCTTGGGCGGTAAAAACCAGCAGCGGCCAAAGCCCTATAGCTAAAGCTCTCCTTTCTTGACCCAAGCACAAAGTCCCTCTGCCCTGAGGTCGTTGCTTCTCAACCATCCTCCTTCTGGCCAGGAAATCTCACATGTATCTTACCAGCAGGATACCAGCCTTTCATGCAAACTAAAGGAATGCGCTTCTACTCACCCCAGGAAACCAAACTGAGCGCTTCTCTTCTTGCGGCTGAGGACAAAGTGTATTTCAGAGCTCTGCAAACTTTCACCAACCCTGCTTCCTCTGGTGGGGACTCCGTAACAGAGACAGTACACCGTGAGCGAAATCCCGGTTCGTCTCAATTGGACAGGACAAACACGTTTACTGCTCGGGAAACGGGCCTTCCTCGGTAGGGGAAACACTTTCTGGCCAGCGCAGGCCTGCACCTCCTACCTGAAGGCAGCTAGAGAGTACCGGGAGGAACCCGTTGTAGTGCCGGCTTGCCGGGCGAATAGTAGCCTGATTCCGTTGTGACCGAGGAGTTTCACATGCCGAATCAATGCAGTGTGTGACACTTCCAAAATCGAGAGTGCCTCCGACTCCCCCACCACCTAAGGGGAGCAGCTGGCAGGATACAAGTTTCACACAGTACTTGCTTCTACCAGGTAGGCTGAGATGAGTGCACTTTTCAAGTGGCTCTTCTTATCTTGCTTCGACTGTCAATTGAACACAGCTCCACAGGTACCTGACTTCCACATGATCCTCCCCCAAAAGATAGAGTGCTGCTCCTGCAGGGCTCTTGCCCTGCAGTAGAGCGTGTGCAAGCGCTACTGTCGTGTAGGACAGACGGGTATACGCAGGTAACACTCAAGTCTCTTGCTTCCATACTCCTCCACTAAGCGGCCCACGTTCGCAATCAAAGCTGCCCCTGGCAAAACTACTCGGAGCCACCCCCCCACCCCACCCCCCAGGGATCCACGAACAGTGCGAATTTCTCCTTCTGTAATCATATCTTTTTCTCAGCTGGCAGGTAAAGAAGGCCCTTCCCATGGCACTGAAGAAAGGCTTTCTGCTGCAGAAAGGAAGCTACGTCTCTTTGGGCAGGTGGACGGCTATTTCCTCCCTTTCTCGATTAAATGCCGCAAGGAGGAGGGTGTTCGGTTTCGGCCCTAGAAGCAGCCGGGAGCAAAGCCGTATGCCTAAAACGCTCCTCGAGTGAACCAAGGGCGAAAGTCCATCGCCACAGGGGTCGACTTCCTCTGAACCACCTTCCGTGTGCCTAGGAAAACTCACGTATGTTTCAGCACTAGTACAGCAGCCTGTCAAAGAAACCTGAAGGCCCTCGACTCTAGTCACACTAGGAAGGGAAGCTGAGCGCTTCTTATCATTCGGCTGAAGAGGAAGAGGTTTGCAGAGCTCTGCATCCATTCTAACACACTGCGCCCTCTGGTGTTTACTCTTGGACAGAGAGTACGACGTGAGCGAAATTCCTTTTGCCTCCATTTGGCAAGTCGAACCTATTTCTGCTTGGGATACGGATCACTTTAGGCAGTGGAGAAGATGTCTGGGCCACTCACCGTTGCCTCTCTTACCTGAAGGCAGCTCTAAACTGACGTGCGGAAACCCTTGTAGTGCAGGCCTTGCAGAGGCACTGTAGCCTTACTGCAACGCGACCGAAGTTTCAAGAGCCGAATCCATACAATGGGTGATATTTCTGAGTTCTGGCATGCCTGAGACTCACCCATGGTCTACAGAGAGAAGCTGCTAAGATACACAGCTCACACAGCCTTGACTGGAGATGAATCTACCGTGCACGCTGACACAAGGGCATGTTTCAAGTGCCTCTTCTTAATGTGCATGGCTGTCCCTTTGACAGGGCTCCCCATGCACTTGACTGCCATTAGGCCATCCACCTAAGGAAGGGGCTCTGCCCCTAGACCTTCCCTGCAGTACGTACCCAGGAAGCAGGCGCTGCTCCTCATGGAAGGGACACCGGTCTAACCAGGTAACACTCAACACTCGGCCTTCCAAATGCTTCCACTCAACGCTCAACGTTTGCCCCGAAAGCTGCCCTCGCTCAGACTCCACTGAGCACTGCAAGGCCTCAACGCAAAGTGCAGAGTTTTCCTTCTGCGACGTTACCACTTTCACACAGCCCAGGAACCCAAGGCCCTTCCCATGGCATTGCAGGTACGGCTTTCTGCTTCAGAGAGGAAGCTACTTCCCTTGGCCAG
Organism: Balaenoptera ricei; assembly: GCF_028023285.1. NCBI lineage: Eukaryota > Metazoa > Chordata > Mammalia > Artiodactyla > Balaenopteridae > Balaenoptera > Balaenoptera ricei. The sequence goes on from NW_026777488.1 coordinate 18,980, forward strand.
GTTGAGCGCTCTTCCCATCATTCTCAGTGTACTACCACAGGGAGGAGGTGCTTCACTTTAGCCCCTAGAAGCCGGAGGGACAAAGTCCTATGCCTAAAGCTCTCCCCTCGTTCTCCAAACGCGAAATACTGTCTCCGGGGTGGGGGTGGGGGGGTCGATGTCTTCTCAAGCGTCCTCCTCGCCCTCGCGGCTAGGGAAAACTCGCATATGTTTTGGCCCTAGGACACCAGCCTTTCATACAAACTTGAAAGCATTCGCCTCTAGGCACCGAGGAAACTAAGCTGAGCCCTGCCCGTCATTCGGCTGTCGAGGAAGAGTAGGGCACACCTTTGCCACCATTCTCCCACCCTGCTTCCTTTGGGGAGGACTGTTTGGCAGAGACAGTACAGTATGGCCGAATTTCCTCTCCTCTCAATTTGAAACGACAAAAACGTTTCCTGCTCGGCTTACAGATCGTTTAGGACGGTGGAAACGCTTTCCAGCCCACTCACCCTCGCCTCTCCTCCCTGAAGGCAGATATAAAGTAACGTGAGGAGACCGTTGTAAGGTAGCGTTGCCAGTGGAACTGTAGCCTTATTCCAAAGTGAGCGAAGAGTCTCAAAAGCCGATTGAACCCAACGTGTGAGGAGGCTGAGGTCTAGCAGGCAGCAGACTCACCCATGGCCTTCGGAGAGCAGTGCGTAGGACCCCCATTTTACACGTGCTTCACCGTAGACGATTCTACCGTGCACACTGAGATGAGTGCAGGTTTCAAGTGCCTCTTGTTAATATGCCTGGTTGTCCCCTTAAGGGCACCCCGTGCACCTGACTTCCATTTGATCAGCCACCTAAGGAGAGGGCTCTGCACGTAGAATTCCCTGCAGTAGCCAGAAAGCAAGCCCTACTCTCTGCGTAAGAGAGACCCACAGGTCTCCCCAGGCAACACTAAAGACTCGGCCTTTCAAATGATCCCACCAGGGGTCAACGTTCGCAGCGAGAGCTGGCTGCCCTCGGCAAAACTCCTCTGAGCAACGCCAGGGCTCCACACCGTGTGGGAATTTCTCCTTCTGTAACATTACCTTTTTCTCACCCGCCAGGAAGCCAGGCCCTTCCCATGGCATTGCACAAAGGGTTTCTGCCTCAGGGAGAAAGGGACTTCTCCTTGGCGGCTTGAATGCTTTCTCCTATCACTCTCAGTTAACTACCCCAGGGAGGACGGTGCTCAGCTTGGGCGGTAAAAACCAGCAGCGGCCAAAGCCCTATAGCTAAAGCTCTCCTTTCTTGACCCAAGCACAAAGTCCCTCTGCCCTGAGGTCGTTGCTTCTCAACCATCCTCCTTCTGGCCAGGAAATCTCACATGTATCTTACCAGCAGGATACCAGCCTTTCATGCAAACTAAAGGAATGCGCTTCTACTCACCCCAGGAAACCAAACTGAGCGCTTCTCTTCTTGCGGCTGAGGACAAAGTGTATTTCAGAGCTCTGCAAACTTTCACCAACCCTGCTTCCTCTGGTGGGGACTCCGTAACAGAGACAGTACACCGTGAGCGAAATCCCGGTTCGTCTCAATTGGACAGGACAAACACGTTTACTGCTCGGGAAACGGGCCTTCCTCGGTAGGGGAAACACTTTCTGGCCAGCGCAGGCCTGCACCTCCTACCTGAAGGCAGCTAGAGAGTACCGGGAGGAACCCGTTGTAGTGCCGGCTTGCCGGGCGAATAGTAGCCTGATTCCGTTGTGACCGAGGAGTTTCACATGCCGAATCAATGCAGTGTGTGACACTTCCAAAATCGAGAGTGCCTCCGACTCCCCCACCACCTAAGGGGAGCAGCTGGCAGGATACAAGTTTCACACAGTACTTGCTTCTACCAGGTAGGCTGAGATGAGTGCACTTTTCAAGTGGCTCTTCTTATCTTGCTTCGACTGTCAATTGAACACAGCTCCACAGGTACCTGACTTCCACATGATCCTCCCCCAAAAGATAGAGTGCTGCTCCTGCAGGGCTCTTGCCCTGCAGTAGAGCGTGTGCAAGCGCTACTGTCGTGTAGGACAGACGGGTATACGCAGGTAACACTCAAGTCTCTTGCTTCCATACTCCTCCACTAAGCGGCCCACGTTCGCAATCAAAGCTGCCCCTGGCAAAACTACTCGGAGCCACCCCCCCACCCCACCCCCCAGGGATCCACGAACAGTGCGAATTTCTCCTTCTGTAATCATATCTTTTTCTCAGCTGGCAGGTAAAGAAGGCCCTTCCCATGGCACTGAAGAAAGGCTTTCTGCTGCAGAAAGGAAGCTACGTCTCTTTGGGCAGGTGGACGGCTATTTCCTCCCTTTCTCGATTAAATGCCGCAAGGAGGAGGGTGTTCGGTTTCGGCCCTAGAAGCAGCCGGGAGCAAAGCCGTATGCCTAAAACGCTCCTCGAGTGAACCAAGGGCGAAAGTCCATCGCCACAGGGGTCGACTTCCTCTGAACCACCTTCCGTGTGCCTAGGAAAACTCACGTATGTTTCAGCACTAGTACAGCAGCCTGTCAAAGAAACCTGAAGGCCCTCGACTCTAGTCACACTAGGAAGGGAAGCTGAGCGCTTCTTATCATTCGGCTGAAGAGGAAGAGGTTTGCAGAGCTCTGCATCCATTCTAACACACTGCGCCCTCTGGTGTTTACTCTTGGACAGAGAGTACGACGTGAGCGAAATTCCTTTTGCCTCCATTTGGCAAGTCGAACCTATTTCTGCTTGGGATACGGATCACTTTAGGCAGTGGAGAAGATGTCTGGGCCACTCACCGTTGCCTCTCTTACCTGAAGGCAGCTCTAAACTGACGTGCGGAAACCCTTGTAGTGCAGGCCTTGCAGAGGCACTGTAGCCTTACTTCAACGCGACCGAAGTTTCAAGAGCCGAATCCATACAATGGGTGATATTTCTGAGTTCTGGCATGCCTGAGACTCACCCATGGTCTACAGAGAGAAGCTGCTAAGATACACAGCTCACACAGCCTTGACTGGAGATGAATCTACCGTGCACGCTGACACAAGGGCATGTTTCAAGTGCCTCTTCTTAATGTGCATGGCTGTCCCTTTGACAGGGCTCCCCATGCACTTGACTGCCATTAGGCCATCCACCTAAGGAAGGGGCTCTGCCCCTAGACCTTCCCTGCAGTACGTACCCAGGAAGCAGGCGCTGCTCCTCATGGAAGGGACACCGGTCTAACCAGGTAACACTCAACACTCGGCCTTCCAAATGCTTCCACTCAACGCTCAACGTTTGCCCCGAAAGCTGCCCTCGCTCAGACTCCACTGAGCACTGCAAGGCCTCAACGCAAAGTGCAGAGTTTTCCTTCTGCGACGTTACCACTTTCACACAGCCCAGGAACCCAAGGCCCTTCCCATGGCATTGCAGGTACGGCTTTCTGCTTCAGAGAGGAAGCTACTTCCCTTGGCCAGGTTGAGCGCTCTTCCCATCATTCTCAGTGTACTACCACAGGGAGGAGGTGCTTCACTTTAGCCCCTAGAAGCCGGAGGGACAAAGTCCTATGCCTAAAGCTCTCCCCTCGTTCTCCAAACGCGAAATACTGTCTCCGGGGTGGGGGTGGGGGGGTCGATGTCTTCTCAAGCGTCCTCCTCGCCCTCGCGGCTAGGGAAAACTCGCATATGTTTTGGCCCTAGGACACCAGCCTTTCATACAAACTTGAAAGCATTCGCCTCTAGGCACCGAGGAAACTAAGCTGAGCCCTGCCCGTCATTCGGCTGTCGAGGAAGAGTAGGGCACACCTTTGCCACCATTCTCCCACCCTGCTTCCTTTGGGGAGGACTGTTTGGCAGAGACAGTACAGTATGGCCGAATTTCCTCTCCTCTCAATTTGAAACGACAAAAACGTTTCCTGCTCGGCTTACAGATCGTTTAGGACGGTGGAAACGCTTTCCAGCCCACTCACCCTCGCCTCTCCTCCCTGAAGGCAGATATAAAGTAACGTGAGGAGACCGTTGTAAGGTAGCGTTGCCAGTGGAACTGTAGCCTTATTCCAAAGTGAGCGAAGAGTCTCAAAAGCCGATTGAACCCAACGTGTGAGGAGGCTGAGGTCTAGCAGGCAGCAGACTCACCCATGGCCTTCGGAGAGCAGTGCGTAGGACCCCCATTTTACACGTGCTTCACCGTAGACGATTCTACCGTGCACACTGAGATGAGTGCAGGTTTCAAGTGCCTCTTGTTAATATGCCTGGTTGTCCCCTTAAGGGCACCCCGTGCACCTGACTTCCATTTGATCAGCCACCTAAGGAGAGGGCTCTGCACGTAGAATTCCCTGCAGTAGCCAGAAAGCAAGCCCTACTCTCTGCGTAAGAGAGACCCACAGGTCTCCCCAGGCAACACTAAAGACTCGGCCTTTCAAATGATCCCACCAGGGGTCAACGTTCGCAGCGAGAGCTGGCTGCCCTCGGCAAAACTCCTCTGAGCAACGCCAGGGCTCCACACCGTGTGGGAATTTCTCCTTCTGTAACATTACCTTTTTCTCACCCGCCAGGAAGCCAGGCCCTTCCCATGGCATTGCACAAAGGGTTTCTGCCTCAGGGAGAAAGGGACTTCTCCTTGGCGGCTTGAATGCTTTCTCCTATCACTCTCAGTTAACTACCCCAGGGAGGACGGTGCTCAGCTTGGGCGGTAAAAACCAGCAGCGGCCAAAGCCCTATAGCTAAAGCTCTCCTTTCTTGACCCAAGCACAAAGTCCCTCTGCCCTGAGGTCGTTGCTTCTCAACCATCCTCCTTCTGGCCAGGAAATCTCACATGTATCTTACCAGCAGGATACCAGCCTTTCATGCAAACTAAAGGAATGCGCTTCTACTCACCCCAGGAAACCAAACTGAGCGCTTCTCTTCTTGCGGCTGAGGACAAAGTGTATTTCAGAGCTCTGCAAACTTTCACCAACCCTGCTTCCTCTGGTGGGGACTCCGTAACAGAGACAGTACACCGTGAGCGAAATCCCGGTTCGTCTCAATTGGACAGGACAAACACGTTTACTGCTCGGGAAACGGGCCTTCCTCGGTAGGGGAAACACTTTCTGGCCAGCGCAGGCCTGCACCTCCTACCTGAAGGCAGCTAGAGAGTACCGGGAGGAACCCGTTGTAGTGCCGGCTTGCCGGGCGAATAGTAGCCTGATTCCGTTGTGACCGAGGAGTTTCACATGCCGAATCAATGCAGTGTGTGACACTTCCAAAATCGAGAGTGCCTCCGACTCCCCCACCACCTAAGGGGAGCAGCTGGCAGGATACAAGTTTCACACAGTACTTGCTTCTACCAGGTAGGCTGAGATGAGTGCACTTTTCAAGTGGCTCTTCTTATCTTGCTTCGACTGTCAATTGAACACAGCTCCACAGGTACCTGACTTCCACATGATCCTCCCCCAAAAGATAGAGTGCTGCTCCTGCAGGGCTCTTGCCCTGCAGTAGAGCGTGTGCAAGCGCTACTGTCGTGTAGGACAGACGGGTATACGCAGGTAACACTCAAGTCTCTTGCTTCCATACTCCTCCACTAAGCGGCCCACGTTCGCAATCAAAGCTGCCCCTGGCAAAACTACTCGGAGCCACCCCCCCACCCCACCCCCCAGGGATCCACGAACAGTGCGAATTTCTCCTTCTGTAATCATATCTTTTTCTCAGCTGGCAGGTAAAGAAGGCCCTTCCCATGGCACTGAAGAAAGGCTTTCTGCTGCAGAAAGGAAGCTACGTCTCTTTGGGCAGGTGGACGGCTATTTCCTCCCTTTCTCGATTAAATGCCGCAAGGAGGAGGGTGTTCGGTTTCGGCCCTAGAAGCAGCCGGGAGCAAAGCCGTATGCCTAAAACGCTCCTCGAGTGAACCAAGGGCGAAAGTCCATCGCCACAGGGGTCGACTTCCTCTGAACCACCTTCCGTGTGCCTAGGAAAACTCACGTATGTTTCAGCACTAGTACAGCAGCCTGTCAAAGAAACCTGAAGGCCCTCGACTCTAGTCACACTAGGAAGGGAAGCTGAGCGCTTCTTATCATTCGGCTGAAGAGGAAGAGGTTTGCAGAGCTCTGCATCCATTCTAACACACTGCGCCCTCTGGTGTTTACTCTTGGACAGAGAGTACGACGTGAGCGAAATTCCTTTTGCCTCCATTTGGCAAGTCGAACCTATTTCTGCTTGGGATACGGATCACTTTAGGCAGTGGAGAAGATGTCTGGGCCACTCACCGTTGCCTCTCTTACCTGAAGGCAGCTCTAAACTGACGTGCGGAAACCCTTGTAGTGCAGGCCTTGCAGAGGCACTGTAGCCTTACTTCAACGCGACCGAAGTTTCAAGAGCCGAATCCATACAATGGGTGATATTTCTGAGTTCTGGCATGCCTGAGACTCACCCATGGTCTACAGAGAGAAGCTGCTAAGATACACAGCTCACACAGCCTTGACTGGAGATGAATCTACCGTGCACGCTGACACAAGGGCATGTTTCAAGTGCCTCTTCTTAATGTGCATGGCTGTCCCTTTGACAGGGCTCCCCATGCACTTGACTGCCATTAGGCCATCCACCTAAGGAAGGGGCTCTGCCCCTAGACCTTCCCTGCAGTACGTACCCAGGAAGCAGGCGCTGCTCCTCATGGAAGGGACACCGGTCTAACCAGGTAACACTCAACACTCGGCCTTCCAAATGCTTCCACTCAACGCTCAACGTTTGCCCCGAAAGCTGCCCTCGCTCAGACTCCACTGAGCACTGCAAGGCCTCAACGCAAAGTGCAGAGTTTTCCTTCTGCGACGTTACCACTTTCACACAGCCCAGGAACCCAAGGCCCTTCCCATGGCATTGCAGGTACGGCTTTCTGCTTCAGAGAGGAAGCTACTTCCCTTGGCCAGGTTGAGCGCTCTTCCCATCATTCTCAGTGTACTACCACAGGGAGGAGGTGCTTCACTTTAGCCCCTAGAAGCCGGAGGGACAAAGTCCTATGCCTAAAGCTCTCCCCTCGTTCTCCAAACGCGAAATACTGTCTCCGGGGTGGGGGTGGGGGGGTCGATGTCTTCTCAAGCGTCCTCCTCGCCCTCGCGGCTAGGGAAAACTCGCATATGTTTTGGCCCTAGGACACCAGCCTTTCATACAAACTTGAAAGCATTCGCCTCTAGGCACCGAGGAAACTAAGCTGAGCCCTGCCCGTCATTCGGCTGTCGAGGAAGAGTAGGGCACACCTTTGCCACCATTCTCCCACCCTGCTTCCTTTGGGGAGGACTGTTTGGCAGAGACAGTACAGTATGGCCGAATTTCCTCTCCTCTCAATTTGAAACGACAAAAACGTTTCCTGCTCGGCTTACAGATCGTTTAGGACGGTGGAAACGCTTTCCAGCCCACTCACCCTCGCCTCTCCTCCCTGAAGGCAGATATAAAGTAACGTGAGGAGACCGTTGTAAGGTAGCGTTGCCAGTGGAACTGTAGCCTTATTCCAAAGTGAGCGAAGAGTCTCAAAAGCCGATTGAACCCAACGTGTGAGGAGGCTGAGGTCTAGCAGGCAGCAGACTCACCCATGGCCTTCGGAGAGCAGTGCGTAGGACCCCCATTTTACACGTGCTTCACCGTAGACGATTCTACCGTGCACACTGAGATGAGTGCAGGTTTCAAGTGCCTCTTGTTAATATGCCTGGTTGTCCCCTTAAGGGCACCCCGTGCACCTGACTTCCATTTGATCAGCCACCTAAGGAGAGGGCTCTGCACGTAGAATTCCCTGCAGTAGCCAGAAAGCAAGCCCTACTCTCTGCGTAAGAGAGACCCACAGGTCTCCCCAGGCAACACTAAAGACTCGGCCTTTCAAATGATCCCACCAGGGGTCAACGTTCGCAGCGAGAGCTGGCTGCCCTCGGCAAAACTCCTCTGAGCAACGCCAGGGCTCCACACCGTGTGGGAATTTCTCCTTCTGTAACATTACCTTTTTCTCACCCGCCAGGAAGCCAGGCCCTTCCCATGGCATTGCACAAAGGGTTTCTGCCTCAGGGAGAAAGGGACTTCTCCTTGGCGGCTTGAATGCTTTCTCCTATCACTCTCAGTTAACTACCCCAGGGAGGACGGTGCTCAGCTTGGGCGGTAAAAACCAGCAGCGGCCAAAGCCCTATAGCTAAAGCTCTCCTTTCTTGACCCAAGCACAAAGTCCCTCTGCCCTGAGGTCGTTGCTTCTCAACCATCCTCCTTCTGGCCAGGAAATCTCACATGTATCTTACCAGCAGGATACCAGCCTTTCATGCAAACTAAAGGAATGCGCTTCTACTCACCCCAGGAAACCAAACTGAGCGCTTCTCTTCTTGCGGCTGAGGACAAAGTGTATTTCAGAGCTCTGCAAACTTTCACCAACCCTGCTTCCTCTGGTGGGGACTCCGTAACAGAGACAGTACACCGTGAGCGAAATCCCGGTTCGTCTCAATTGGACAGGACAAACACGTTTACTGCTCGGGAAACGGGCCTTCCTCGGTAGGGGAAACACTTTCTGGCCAGCGCAGGCCTGCACCTCCTACCTGAAGGCAGCTAGAGAGTACCGGGAGGAACCCGTTGTAGTGCCGGCTTGCCGGGCGAATAGTAGCCTGATTCCGTTGTGACCGAGGAGTTTCACATGCCGAATCAATGCAGTGTGTGACACTTCCAAAATCGAGAGTGCCTCCGACTCCCCCACCACCTAAGGGGAGCAGCTGGCAGGATACAAGTTTCACACAGTACTTGCTTCTACCAGGTAGGCTGAGATGAGTGCACTTTTCAAGTGGCTCTTCTTATCTTGCTTCGACTGTCAATTGAACACAGCTCCACAGGTACCTGACTTCCACATGATCCTCCCCCAAAAGATAGAGTGCTGCTCCTGCAGGGCTCTTGCCCTGCAGTAGAGCGTGTGCAAGCGCTACTGTCGTGTAGGACAGACGGGTATACGCAGGTAACACTCAAGTCTCTTGCTTCCATACTCCTCCACTAAGCGGCCCACGTTCGCAATCAAAGCTGCCCCTGGCAAAACTACTCGGAGCCACCCCCCCACCCCACCCCCCAGGGATCCACGAACAGTGCGAATTTCTCCTTCTGTAATCATATCTTTTTCTCAGCTGGCAGGTAAAGAAGGCCCTTCCCATGGCACTGAAGAAAGGCTTTCTGCTGCAGAAAGGAAGCTACGTCTCTTTGGGCAGGTGGACGGCTATTTCCTCCCTTTCTCGATTAAATGCCGCAAGGAGGAGGGTGTTCGGTTTCGGCCCTAGAAGCAGCCGGGAGCAAAGCCGTATGCCTAAAACGCTCCTCGAGTGAACCAAGGGCGAAAGTCCATCGCCACAGGGGTCGACTTCCTCTGAACCACCTTCCGTGTGCCTAGGAAAACTCACGTATGTTTCAGCACTAGTACAGCAGCCTGTCAAAGAAACCTGAAGGCCCTCGACTCTAGTCACACTAGGAAGGGAAGCTGAGCGCTTCTTATCATTCGGCTGAAGAGGAAGAGGTTTGCAGAGCTCTGCATCCATTCTAACACACTGCGCCCTCTGGTGTTTACTCTTGGACAGAGAGTACGACGTGAGCGAAATTCCTTTTGCCTCCATTTGGCAAGTCGAACCTATTTCTGCTTGGGATACGGATCACTTTAGGCAGTGGAGAAGATGTCTGGGCCACTCACCGTTGCCTCTCTTACCTGAAGGCAGCTCTAAACTGACGTGCGGAAACCCTTGTAGTGCAGGCCTTGCAGAGGCACTGTAGCCTTACTGCAACGCGACCGAAGTTTCAAGAGCCGAATCCATACAATGGGTGATATTTCTGAGTTCTGGCATGCCTGAGACTCACCCATGGTCTACAGAGAGAAGCTGCTAAGATACACAGCTCACACAGCCTTGACTGGAGATGAATCTACCGTGCACGCTGACACAAGGGCATGTTTCAAGTGCCTCTTCTTAATGTGCATGGCTGTCCCTTTGACAGGGCTCCCCATGCACTTGACTGCCATTAGGCCATCCACCTAAGGAAGGGGCTCTGCCCCTAGACCTTCCCTGCAGTACGTACCCAGGAAGCAGGCGCTGCTCCTCATGGAAGGGACACCGGTCTAACCAGGTAACACTCAACACTCGGCCTTCCAAATGCTTCCACTCAACGCTCAACGTTTGCCCCGAAAGCTGCCCTCGCTCAGACTCCACTGAGCACTGCAAGGCCTCAACGCAAAGTGCAGAGTTTTCCTTCTGCGACGTTACCACTTTCACACAGCCCAGGAACCCAAGGCCCTTCCCATGGCATTGCAGGTACGGCTTTCTGCTTCAGAGAGGAAGCTACTTCCCTTGGCCAGGTTGAGCGCTCTTCCCATCATTCTCAGTGTACTACCACAGGGAGGAGGTGCTTCACTTTAGCCCCTAGAAGCCGGAGGGACAAAGTCCTATGCCTAAAGCTCTCCCCTCGTTCTCCAAACGCGAAATACTGTCTCCGGGGTGGGGGTGGGGGGGTCGATGTCTTCTCAAGCGTCCTCCTCGCCCTCGCGGCTAGGGAAAACTCGCATATGTTTTGGCCCTAGGACACCAGCCTTTCATACAAACTTGAAAGCATTCGCCTCTAGGCACCGAGGAAACTAAGCTGAGCCCTGCCCGTCATTCGGCTGTCGAGGAAGAGTAGGGCACACCTTTGCCACCATTCTCCCACCCTGCTTCCTTTGGGGAGGACTGTTTGGCAGAGACAGTACAGTATGGCCGAATTTCCTCTCCTCTCAATTTGAAACGACAAAAACGTTTCCTGCTCGGCTTACAGATCGTTTAGGACGGTGGAAACGCTTTCCAGCCCACTCACCCTCGCCTCTCCTCCCTGAAGGCAGATATAAAGTAACGTGAGGAGACCGTTGTAAGGTAGCGTTGCCAGTGGAACTGTAGCCTTATTCCAAAGTGAGCGAAGAGTCTCAAAAGCCGATTGAACCCAACGTGTGAGGAGGCTGAGGTCTAGCAGGCAGCAGACTCACCCATGGCCTTCGGAGAGCAGTGCGTAGGACCCCCATTTTACACGTGCTTCACCGTAGACGATTCTACCGTGCACACTGAGATGAGTGCAGGTTTCAAGTGCCTCTTGTTAATATGCCTGGTTGTCCCCTTAAGGGCACCCCGTGCACCTGACTTCCATTTGATCAGCCACCTAAGGAGAGGGCTCTGCACGTAGAATTCCCTGCAGTAGCCAGAAAGCAAGCCCTACTCTCTGCGTAAGAGAGACCCACAGGTCTCCCCAGGCAACACTAAAGACTCGGCCTTTCAAATGATCCCACCAGGGGTCAACGTTCGCAGCGAGAGCTGGCTGCCCTCGGCAAAACTCCTCTGAGCAACGCCAGGGCTCCACACCGTGTGGGAATTTCTCCTTCTGTAACATTACCTTTTTCTCACCCGCCAGGAAGCCAGGCCCTTCCCATGGCATTGCACAAAGGGTTTCTGCCTCAGGGAGAAAGGGACTTCTCCTTGGCGGCTTGAATGCTTTCTCCTATCACTCTCAGTTAACTACCCCAGGGAGGACGGTGCTCAGCTTGGGCGGTAAAAACCAGCAGCGGCCAAAGCCCTATAGCTAAAGCTCTCCTTTCTTGACCCAAGCACAAAGTCCCTCTGCCCTGAGGTCGTTGCTTCTCAACCATCCTCCTTCTGGCCAGGAAATCTCACATGTATCTTACCAGCAGGATACCAGCCTTTCATGCAAACTAAAGGAATGCGCTTCTACTCACCCCAGGAAACCAAACTGAGCGCTTCTCTTCTTGCGGCTGAGGACAAAGTGTATTTCAGAGCTCTGCAAACTTTCACCAACCCTGCTTCCTCTGGTGGGGACTCCGTAACAGAGACAGTACACCGTGAGCGAAATCCCGGTTCGTCTCAATTGGACAGGACAAACACGTTTACTGCTCGGGAAACGGGCCTTCCTCGGTAGGGGAAACACTTTCTGGCCAGCGCAGGCCTGCACCTCCTACCTGAAGGCAGCTAGAGAGTACCGGGAGGAACCCGTTGTAGTGCCGGCTTGCCGGGCGAATAGTAGCCTGATTCCGTTGTGACCGAGGAGTTTCACATGCCGAATCAATGCAGTGTGTGACACTTCCAAAATCGAGAGTGCCTCCGACTCCCCCACCACCTAAGGGGAGCAGCTGGCAGGATACAAGTTTCACACAGTACTTGCTTCTACCAGGTAGGCTGAGATGAGTGCACTTTTCAAGTGGCTCTTCTTATCTTGCTTCGACTGTCAATTGAACACAGCTCCACAGGTACCTGACTTCCACATGATCCTCCCCCAAAAGATAGAGTGCTGCTCCTGCAGGGCTCTTGCCCTGCAGTAGAGCGTGTGCAAGCGCTACTGTCGTGTAGGACAGACGGGTATACGCAGGTAACACTCAAGTCTCTTGCTTCCATACTCCTCCACTAAGCGGCCCACGTTCGCAATCAAAGCTGCCCCTGGCAAAACTACTCGGAGCCACCCCCCCACCCCACCCCCCAGGGATCCACGAACAGTGCGAATTTCTCCTTCTGTAATCATATCTTTTTCTCAGCTGGCAGGTAAAGAAGGCCCTTCCCATGGCACTGAAGAAAGGCTTTCTGCTGCAGAAAGGAAGCTACGTCTCTTTGGGCAGGTGGACGGCTATTTCCTCCCTTTCTCGATTAAATGCCGCAAGGAGGAGGGTGTTCGGTTTCGGCCCTAGAAGCAGCCGGGAGCAAAGCCGTATGCCTAAAACGCTCCTCGAGTGAACCAAGGGCGAAAGTCCATCGCCACAGGGGTCGACTTCCTCTGAACCACCTTCCGTGTGCCTAGGAAAACTCACGTATGTTTCAGCACTAGTACAGCAGCCTGTCAAAGAAACCTGAAGGCCCTCGACTCTAGTCACACTAGGAAGGGAAGCTGAGCGCTTCTTATCATTCGGCTGAAGAGGAAGAGGTTTGCAGAGCTCTGCATCCATTCTAACACACTGCGCCCTCTGGTGTTTACTCTTGGACAGAGAGTACGACGTGAGCGAAATTCCTTTTGCCTCCATTTGGCAAGTCGAACCTATTTCTGCTTGGGATACGGATCACTTTAGGCAGTGGAGAAGATGTCTGGGCCACTCACCGTTGCCTCTCTTACCTGAAGGCAGCTCTAAACTGACGTGCGGAAACCCTTGTAGTGCAGGCCTTGCAGAGGCACTGTAGCCTTACTGCAACGCGACCGAAGTTTCAAGAGCCGAATCCATACAATGGGTGATATTTCTGAGTTCTGGCATGCCTGAGACTCACCCATGGTCTACAGAGAGAAGCTGCTAAGATACACAGCTCACACAGCCTTGACTGGAGATGAATCTACCGTGCACGCTGACACAAGGGCATGTTTCAAGTGCCTCTTCTTAATGTGCATGGCTGTCCCTTTGACAGGGCTCCCCATGCACTTGACTGCCATTAGGCCATCCACCTAAGGAAGGGGCTCTGCCCCTAGACCTTCCCTGCAGTACGTACCCAGGAAGCAGGCGCTGCTCCTCATGGAAGGGACACCGGTCTAACCAGGTAACACTCAACACTCGGCCTTCCAAATGCTTCCACTCAACGCTCAACGTTTGCCCCGAAAGCTGCCCTCGCTCAGACTCCACTGAGCACTGCAAGGCCTCAACGCAAAGTGCAGAGTTTTCCTTCTGCGACGTTACCACTTTCACACAGCCCAGGAACCCAAGGCCCTTCCCATGGCATTGCAGGTACGGCTTTCTGCTTCAGAGAGGAAGCTACTTCCCTTGGCCAGGTTGAGCGCTCTTCCCATCATTCTCAGTGTACTACCACAGGGAGGAGGTGCTTCACTTTAGCCCCTAGAAGCCGGAGGGACAAAGTCCTATGCCTAAAGCTCTCCCCTCGTTCTCCAAACGCGAAATACTGTCTCCGGGGTGGGGGTGGGGGGGTCGATGTCTTCTCAAGCGTCCTCCTCGCCCTCGCGGCTAGGGAAAACTCGCATATGTTTTGGCCCTAGGACACCAGCCTTTCATACAAACTTGAAAGCATTCGCCTCTAGGCACCGAGGAAACTAAGCTGAGCCCTGCCCGTCATTCGGCTGTCGAGGAAGAGTAGGGCACACCTTTGCCACCATTCTCCCACCCTGCTTCCTTTGGGGAGGACTGTTTGGCAGAGACAGTACAGTATGGCCGAATTTCCTCTCCTCTCAATTTGAAACGACAAAAACGTTTCCTGCTCGGCTTACAGATCGTTTAGGACGGTGGAAACGCTTTCCAGCCCACTCACCCTCGCCTCTCCTCCCTGAAGGCAGATATAAAGTAACGTGAGGAGACCGTTGTAAGGTAGCGTTGCCAGTGGAACTGTAGCCTTATTCCAAAGTGAGCGAAGAGTCTCAAAAGCCGATTGAACCCAACGTGTGAGGAGGCTGAGGTCTAGCAGGCAGCAGACTCACCCATGGCCTTCGGAGAGCAGTGCGTAGGACCCCCATTTTACACGTGCTTCACCGTAGACGATTCTACCGTGCACACTGAGATGAGTGCAGGTTTCAAGTGCCTCTTGTTAATATGCCTGGTTGTCCCCTTAAGGGCACCCCGTGCACCTGACTTCCATTTGATCAGCCACCTAAGGAGAGGGCTCTGCACGTAGAATTCCCTGCAGTAGCCAGAAAGCAAGCCCTACTCTCTGCGTAAGAGAGACCCACAGGTCTCCCCAGGCAACACTAAAGACTCGGCCTTTCAAATGATCCCACCAGGGGTCAACGTTCGCAGCGAGAGCTGGCTGCCCTCGGCAAAACTCCTCTGAGCAACGCCAGGGCTCCACACCGTGTGGGAATTTCTCCTTCTGTAACATTACCTTTTTCTCACCCGCCAGGAAGCCAGGCCCTTCCCATGGCATTGCACAAAGGGTTTCTGCCTCAGGGAGAAAGGGACTTCTCCTTGGCGGCTTGAATGCTTTCTCCTATCACTCTCAGTTAACTACCCCAGGGAGGACGGTGCTCAGCTTGGGCGGTAAAAACCAGCAGCGGCCAAAGCCCTATAGCTAAAGCTCTCCTTTCTTGACCCAAGCACAAAGTCCCTCTGCCCTGAGGTCGTTGCTTCTCAACCATCCTCCTTCTGGCCAGGAAATCTCACATGTATCTTACCAGCAGGATACCAGCCTTTCATGCAAACTAAAGGAATGCGCTTCTACTCACCCCAGGAAACCAAACTGAGCGCTTCTCTTCTTGCGGCTGAGGACAAAGTGTATTTCAGAGCTCTGCAAACTTTCACCAACCCTGCTTCCTCTGGTGGGGACTCCGTAACAGAGACAGTACACCGTGAGCGAAATCCCGGTTCGTCTCAATTGGACAGGACAAACACGTTTACTGCTCGGGAAACGGGCCTTCCTCGGTAGGGGAAACACTTTCTGGCCAGCGCAGGCCTGCACCTCCTACCTGAAGGCAGCTAGAGAGTACCGGGAGGAACCCGTTGTAGTGCCGGCTTGCCGGGCGAATAGTAGCCTGATTCCGTTGTGACCGAGGAGTTTCACATGCCGAATCAATGCAGTGTGTGACACTTCCAAAATCGAGAGTGCCTCCGACTCCCCCACCACCTAAGGGGAGCAGCTGGCAGGATACAAGTTTCACACAGTACTTGCTTCTACCAGGTAGGCTGAGATGAGTGCACTTTTCAAGTGGCTCTTCTTATCTTGCTTCGACTGTCAATTGAACACAGCTCCACAGGTACCTGACTTCCACATGATCCTCCCCCAAAAGATAGAGTGCTGCTCCTGCAGGGCTCTTGCCCTGCAGTAGAGCGTGTGCAAGCGCTACTGTTGTGTAGGACAGACGGGTATACGCAGGTAACACTCAAGTCTCTTGCTTCCATACTCCTCCACTAAGCGGCCCACGTTCGCAATCAAAGCTGCCCCTGGCAAAACTACTCGGAGCCACCCCCCCACCCCACCCCCCAGGGATCCACGAACAGTGCGAATTTCTCCTTCTGTAATCATATCTTTTTCTCAGCTGGCAGGTAAAGAAGGCCCTTCCCATGGCACTGAAGAAAGGCTTTCTGCTGCAGAAAGGAAGCTACGTCTCTTTGGGCAGGTGGACGGCTATTTCCTCCCTTTCTCGATTAAATGCCGCAAGGAGGAGGGTGTTCGGTTTCGGCCCTAGAAGCAGCCGGGAGCAAAGCCGTATGCCTAAAACGCTCCTCGAGTGAACCAAGGGCGAAAGTCCATCGCCACAGGGGTCGACTTCCTCTGAACCACCTTCCGTGTGCCTAGGAAAACTCACGTATGTTTCAGCACTAGTACAGCAGCCTGTCAAAGAAACCTGAAGGCCCTCGACTCTAGTCACACTAGGAAGGGAAGCTGAGCGCTTCTTATCATTCGGCTGAAGAGGAAGAGGTTTGCAGAGCTCTGCATCCATTCTAACACACTGCGCCCTCTGGTGTTTACTCTTGGACAGAGAGTACGACGTGAGCGAAATTCCTTTTGCCTCCATTTGGCAAGTCGAACCTATTTCTGCTTGGGATACGGATCACTTTAGGCAGTGGAGAAGATGTCTGGGCCACTCACCGTTGCCTCTCTTACCTGAAGGCAGCTCTAAACTGACGTGCGGAAACCCTTGTAGTGCAGGCCTTGCAGAGGCACTGTAGCCTTACTTCAACGCGACCGAAGTTTCAAGAGCCGAATCCATACAATGGGTGATATTTCTGAGTTCTGGCATGCCTGAGACTCACCCATGGTCTACAGAGAGAAGCTGCTAAGATACACAGCTCACACAGCCTTGACTGGAGATGAATCTACCGTGCACGCTGACACAAGGGCATGTTTCAAGTGCCTCTTCTTAATGTGCATGGCTGTCCCTTTGACAGGGCTCCCCATGCACTTGACTGCCATTAGGCCATCCACCTAAGGAAGGGGCTCTGCCCCTAGACCTTCCCTGCAGTACGTACCCAGGAAGCAGGCGCTGCTCCTCATGGAAGGGACACCGGTCTAACCAGGTAACACTCAACACTCGGCCTTCCAAATGCTTCCACTCAACGCTCAACGTTTGCCCCGAAAGCTGCCCTCGCTCAGACTCCACTGAGCACTGCAAGGCCTCAACGCAAAGTGCAGAGTTTTCCTTCTGCGACGTTACCACTTTCACACAGCCCAGGAACCCAAGGCCCTTCCCATGGCATTGCAGGTACGGCTTTCTGCTTCAGAGAGGAAGCTACTTCCCTTGGCCAGGTTGAGCGCTCTTCCCATCATTCTCAGTGTACTACCACAGGGAGGAGGTGCTTCACTTTAGCCCCTAGAAGCCGGAGGGACAAAGTCCTATGCCTAAAGCTCTCCCCTCGTTCTCCAAACGCGAAATACTGTCTCCGGGGTGGGGGTGGGGGGGTCGATGTCTTCTCAAGCGTCCTCCTCGCCCTCGCGGCTAGGGAAAACTCGCATATGTTTTGGCCCTAGGACACCAGCCTTTCATACAAACTTGAAAGCATTCGCCTCTAGGCACCGAGGAAACTAAGCTGAGCCCTGCCCGTCATTCGGCTGTCGAGGAAGAGTAGGGCACACCTTTGCCACCATTCTCCCACCCTGCTTCCTTTGGGGAGGACTGTTTGGCAGAGACAGTACAGTATGGCCGAATTTCCTCTCCTCTCAATTTGAAACGACAAAAACGTTTCCTGCTCGGCTTACAGATCGTTTAGGACGGTGGAAACACTTTCCAGCCCACTCACCCTCGCCTCTCCTCCCTGAAGGCAGATATAAAGTAACGTGAGGAGACCGTTGTAAGGTAGCGTTGCCAGTGGAACTGTAGCCTTATTCCAAAGTGAGCGAAGAGTCTCAAAAGCCGATTGAACCCAACGTGTGAGGAGGCTGAGGTCTAGCAGGCAGCAGACTCACCCATGGCCTTCGGAGAGCAGTGCGTAGGACCCCCATTTTACACGTGCTTCACCGTAGACGATTCTACCGTGCACACTGAGATGAGTGCAGGTTTCAAGTGCCTCTTGTTAATATGCCTGGTTGTCCCCTTAAGGGCACCCCGTGCACCTGACTTCCATTTGATCAGCCACCTAAGGAGAGGGCTCTGCACGTAGAATTCCCTGCAGTAGCCAGAAAGCAAGCCCTACTCTCTGCGTAAGAGAGACCCACAGGTCTCCCCAGGCAACACTAAAGACTCGGCCTTTCAAATGATCCCACCAGGGGTCAACGTTCGCAGCGAGAGCTGGCTGCCCTCGGCAAAACTCCTCTGAGCAACGCCAGGGCTCCACACCGTGTGGGAATTTCTCCTTCTGTAACATTACCTTTTTCTCACCCGCCAGGAAGCCAGGCCCTTCCCATGGCATTGCACAAAGGGTTTCTGCCTCAGGGAGAAAGGGACTTCTCCTTGGCGGCTTGAATGCTTTCTCCTATCACTCTCAGTTAACTACCCCAGGGAGGACGGTGCTCAGCTTGGGCGGTAAAAACCAGCAGCGGCCAAAGCCCTATAGCTAAAGCTCTCCTTTCTTGACCCAAGCACAAAGTCCCTCTGCCCTGAGGTCGTTGCTTCTCAACCATCCTCCTTCTGGCCAGGAAATCTCACATGTATCTTACCAGCAGGATACCAGCCTTTCATGCAAACTAAAGGAATGCGCTTCTACTCACCCCAGGAAACCAAACTGAGCGCTTCTCTTCTTGCGGCTGAGGACAAAGTGTATTTCAGAGCTCTGCAAACTTTCACCAACCCTGCTTCCTCTGGTGGGGACTCCGTAACAGAGACAGTACACCGTGAGCGAAATCCCGGTTCGTCTCAATTGGACAGGACAAACACGTTTACTGCTCGGGAAACGGGCCTTCCTCGGTAGGGGAAACACTTTCTGGCCAGCGCAGGCCTGCACCTCCTACCTGAAGGCAGCTAGAGAGTACCGGGAGGAACCCGTTGTAGTGCCGGCTTGCCGGGCGAATAGTAGCCTGATTCCGTTGTGACCGAGGAGTTTCACATGCCGAATCAATGCAGTGTGTGACACTTCCAAAATCGAGAGTGCCTCCGACTCCCCCACCACCTAAGGGGAGCAGCTGGCAGGATACAAGTTTCACACAGTACTTGCTTCTACCAGGTAGGCTGAGATGAGTGCACTTTTCAAGTGGCTCTTCTTATCTTGCTTCGACTGTCAATTGAACACAGCTCCACAGGTACCTGACTTCCACATGATCCTCCCCCAAAAGATAGAGTGCTGCTCCTGCAGGGCTCTTGCCCTGCAGTAGAGCGTGTGCAAGCGCTACTGTCGTGTAGGACAGACGGGTATACGCAGGTAACACTCAAGTCTCTTGCTTCCATACTCCTCCACTAAGCGGCCCACGTTCGCAATCAAAGCTGCCCCTGGCAAAACTACTCGGAGCCACCCCCCCACCCCACCCCCCAGGGATCCACGAACAGTGCGAATTTCTCCTTCTGTAATCATATCTTTTTCTCAGCTGGCAGGTAAAGAAGGCCCTTCCCATGGCACTGAAGAAAGGCTTTCTGCTGCAGAAAGGAAGCTACGTCTCTTTGGGCAGGTGGACGGCTATTTCCTCCCTTTCTCGATTAAATGCCGCAAGGAGGAGGGTGTTCGGTTTCGGCCCTAGAAGCAGCCGGGAGCAAAGCCGTATGCCTAAAACGCTCCTCGAGTGAACCAAGGGCGAAAGTCCATCGCCACAGGGGTCGACTTCCTCTGAACCACCTTCCGTGTGCCTAGGAAAACTCACGTATGTTTCAGCACTAGTACAGCAGCCTGTCAAAGAAACCTGAAGGCCCTCGACTCTAGTCACACTAGGAAGGGAAGCTGAGCGCTTCTTATCATTCGGCTGAAGAGGAAGAGGTTTGCAGAGCTCTGCATCCATTCTAACACACTGCGCCCTCTGGTGTTTACTCTTGGACAGAGAGTACGACGTGAGCGAAATTCCTTTTGCCTCCATTTGGCAAGTCGAACCTATTTCTGCTTGGGATACGGATCACTTTAGGCAGTGGAGAAGATGTCTGGGCCACTCACCGTTGCCTCTCTTACCTGAAGGCAGCTCTAAACTGACGTGCGGAAACCCTTGTAGTGCAGGCCTTGCAGAGGCACTGTAGCCTTACTGCAACGCGACCGAAGTTTCAAGAGCCGAATCCATACAATGGGTGATATTTCTGAGTTCTGGCATGCCTGAGACTCACCCATGGTCTACAGAGAGAAGCTGCTAAGATACACAGCTCACACAGCCTTGACTGGAGATGAATCTACCGTGCACGCTGACACAAGGGCATGTTTCAAGTGCCTCTTCTTAATGTGCATGGCTGTCCCTTTGACAGGGCTCCCCATGCACTTGACTGCCATTAGGCCATCCACCTAAGGAAGGGGCTCTGCCCCTAGACCTTCCCTGCAGTACGTACCCAGGAAGCAGGCGCTGCTCCTCATGGAAGGGACACCGGTCTAACCAGGTAACACTCAACACTCGGCCTTCCAAATGCTTCCACTCAACGCTCAACGTTTGCCCCGAAAGCTGCCCTCGCTCAAACTCCACTGAGCGCTGCAAGGCCTCAACGCAAAGTGCAGAGTTTTCCTTCTGCGACGTTACCACTTTCACACAGCCCAGGAACCCAAGGCCCTTCCCATGGCATTGCAGGTACGGCTTTCTGCTTCAGAGAGGAAGCTACTTCCCTTGGCCAGGTTGAGCGCTCTTCCCATCATTCTCAGTGTACTACCACAGGGAGGAGGTGCTTCACTTTAGCCCCTAGAAGCCGGAGGGACAAAGTCCTATGCCTAAAGCTCTCCCCTCGTTCTCCAAACGCGAAATACTGTCTCCGGGGTGGGGGTGGGGGGGGTCGATGTCTTCTCAAGCGTCCTCCTCGCCCTCGCGGCTAGGGAAAACTCGCATATGTTTTGGCCCTAGGACACCAGCCTTTCATACAAACTTGAAAGCATTCGCCTCTAGGCACCGAGGAAACTAAGCTGAGCCCTGCCCGTCATTCGGCTGTCGAGGAAGAGTAGGGCACACCTTTGCCACCATTCTCCCACCCTGCTTCCTTTGGGGAGGACTGTTTGGCAGAGACAGTACAGTATGGCCGAATTTCCTCTCCTCTCAATTTGAAACGACAGAAACGTTTCCTGCTCGGCTTACAGATCGTTTAGGACGGTGGAAACGCTTTCCAGCCCACTCACCCTCGCCTCTCCTCCCTGAAGGCAGATATAAAGTAACGTGAGGAGACCGTTGTAAGGTAGCGTTGCCAGTGGAACTGTAGCCTTATTCCAAAGTGAGCGAAGAGTCTCAAAAGCCGATTGAACCCAACGTGTGAGGAGGCTGAGGTCTAGCAGGCAGCAGACTCACCCATGGCCTTCGGAGAGCAGTGCGTAGGACCCCCATTTTACACGTGCTTCACCGTAGACGATTCTACCGTGCACACTGAGATGAGTGCAGGTTTCAAGTGCCTCTTGTTAATATGCCTGGTTGTCCCCTTAAGGGCACCCCGTGCACCTGACTTCCATTTGATCAGCCACCTAAGGAGAGGGCTCTGCACGTAGAATTCCCTGCAGTAGCCAGAAAGCAAGCCCTACTCTCTGCGTAAGAGAGACCCACAGGTCTCCCCAGGCAACACTAAAGACTCGGCCTTTCAAATGATCCCACCAGGGGTCAACGTTCGCAGCGAGAGCTGGCTGCCCTCGGCAAAACTCCTCTGAGCAACGCCAGGGCTCCACACCGTGTGGGAATTTCTCCTTCTGTAACATTACCTTTTTCTCACCCGCCAGGAAGCCAGGCCCTTCCCATGGCATTGCACAAAGGGTTTCTGCCTCAGGGAGAAAGGGACTTCTCCTTGGCGGCTTGAATGCTTTCTCCTATCACTCTCAGTTAACTACCCCAGGGAGGACGGTGCTCAGCTTGGGCGGTAAAAACCAGCAGCGGCCAAAGCCCTATAGCTAAAGCTCTCCTTTCTTGACCCAAGCACAAAGTCCCTCTGCCCTGAGGTCGTTGCTTCTCAACCATCCTCCTTCTGGCCAGGAAATCTCACATGTATCTTACCAGCAGGATACCAGCCTTTCATGCAAACTAAAGGAATGCGCTTCTACTCACCCCCAGGAAACCAAACTGAGCGCTTCTCTTCTTGCGGCTGAGGACAAAGTGTATTTCAGAGCTCTGCAAACTTTCACCAACCCTGCTTCCTCTGGTGGGGACTCCGTAACAGAGACAGTACACCGTGAGCGAAATCCCGGTTCGTCTCAATTGGACAGGACAAACACGTTTACTGCTCGGGAAACGGGCCTTCCTCGGTAGGGGAAACACTTTCTGGCCAGCGCAGGCCTGCACCTCCTACCTGAAGGCAGCTAGAGAGTACCGGGAGGAACCCGTTGTAGTGCCGGCTTGCCGGGCGAATAGTAGCCTGATTCCGTTGTGACCGAGGAGTTTCACATGCCGAATCAATGCAGTGTGTGACACTTCCAAAATCGAGAGTGCCTCCGACTCCCCCACCACCTAAGGGGAGCAGCTGGCAGGATACAAGTTTCACACAGTACTTGCTTCTACCAGGTAGGCTGAGATGAGTGCACTTTTCAAGTGGCTCTTCTTATCTTGCTTCGACTGTCAATTGAACACAGCTCCACAGGTACCTGACTTCCACATGATCCTCCCCCAAAAGATAGAGTGCTGCTCCTGCAGGGCTCTTGCCCTGCAGTAGAGCGTGTGCAAGCGCTACTGTCGTGTAGGACAGACGGGTATACGCAGGTAACACTCAAGTCTCTTGCTTCCATACTCCTCCACTAAGCGGCCCACGTTCGCAATCAAAGCTGCCCCTGGCAAAACTACTCGGAGCCACCCCCCCACCCCACCCCCCAGGGATCCACGAACAGTGCGAATTTCTCCTTCTGTAATCATATCTTTTTCTCAGCTGGCAGGTAAAGAAGGCCCTTCCCATGGCACTGAAGAAAGGCTTTCTGCTGCAGAAAGGAAGCTACGTCTCTTTGGGCAGGTGGACGGCTATTTCCTCCCTTTCTCGATTAAATGCCGCAAGGAGGAGGGTGTTCGGTTTCGGCCCTAGAAGCAGCCGGGAGCAAAGCCGTATGCCTAAAACGCTCCTCGAGTGAACCAAGGGCGAAAGTCCATCGCCACAGGGGTCGACTTCCTCTGAACCACCTTCCGTGTGCCTAGGAAAACTCACGTATGTTTCAGCACTAGTACAGCAGCCTGTCAAAGAAACCTGAAGGCCCTCGACTCTAGTCACACTAGGAAGGGAAGCTGAGCGCTTCTTATCATTCGGCTGAAGAGGAAGAGGTTTGCAGAGCTCTGCATCCATTCTAACACACTGCGCCCTCTGGTGTTTACTCTTGGACAGAGAGTACGACGTGAGCGAAATTCCTTTTGCCTCCATTTGGCAAGTCGAACCTATTTCTGCTTGGGATACGGATCACTTTAGGCAGTGGAGAAGATGTCTGGGCCACTCACCGTTGCCTCTCTTACCTGAAGGCAGCTCTAAACTGACGTGCGGAAACCCTTGTAGTGCAGGCCTTGCAGAGGCACTGTAGCCTTACTGCAACGCGACCGAAGTTTCAAGAGCCGAATCCATACAATGGGTGATATTTCTGAGTTCTGGCATGCCTGAGACTCACCCATGGTCTACAGAGAGAAGCTGCTAAGATACACAGCTCACACAGCCTTGACTGGAGATGAATCTACCGTGCACGCTGACACAAGGGCATGTTTCAAGTGCCTCTTCTTAATGTGCATGGCTGTCCCTTTGACAGGGCTCCCCATGCACTTGACTGCCATTAGGCCATCCACCTAAGGAAGGGGCTCTGCCCCTAGACCTTCCCTGCAGTACGTACCCAGGAAGCAGGCGCTGCTCCTCATGGAAGGGACACCGGTCTAACCAGGTAACACTCAACACTCGGCCTTCCAAATGCTTCCACTCAACGCTCAACGTTTGCCCCGAAAGCTGCCCTCGCTCAGACTCCACTGAGCGCTGCAAGGCCTCAACGCAAAGTGCAGAGTTTTCCTTCTGCGACGTTACCACTTTCACACAGCCCAGGAACCCAAGGCCCTTCCCATGGCATTGCAGGTACGGCTTTCTGCTTCAGAGAGGAAGCTACTTCCCTTGGCCAGGTTGAGCGCTCTTCCCATCATTCTCAGTGTACTACCACAGGGAGGAGGTGCTTCACTTTAGCCCCTAGAAGCCGGAGGGACAAAGTCCTATGCCTAAAGCTCTCCCCTCGTTCTCCAAACGCGAAATACTGTCTCCGGGGTGGGGGTGGGGGGGTCGATGTCTTCTCAAGCGTCCTCCTCGCCCTCGCGGCTAGGGAAAACTCGCATATGTTTTGGCCCTAGGACACCAGCCTTTCATACAAACTTGAAAGCATTCGCCTCTAGGCACCGAGGAAACTAAGCTGAGCCCTGCCCGTCATTCGGCTGTCGAGGAAGAGTAGGGCACACCTTTGCCACCATTCTCCCACCCTGCTTCCTTTGGGGAGGACTGTTTGGCAGAGACAGTACAGTATGGCCGAATTTCCTCTCCTCTCAATTTGAAACGACAAAAACGTTTCCTGCTCGGCTTACAGATCGTTTAGGACGGTGGAAACGCTTTCCAGCCCACTCACCCTCGCCTCTCCTCCCTGAAGGCAGATATAAAGTAACGTGAGGAGACCGTTGTAAGGTAGCGTTGCCAGTGGAACTGTAGCCTTATTCCAAAGTGAGCGAAGAGTCTCAAAAGCCGATTGAACCCAACGTGTGAGGAGGCTGAGGTCTAGCAGGCAGCAGACTCACCCATGGCCTTCGGAGAGCAGTGCGTAGGACCCCCATTTTACACGTGCTTCACCGTAGACGATTCTACCGTGCACACTGAGATGAGTGCAGGTTTCAAGTGCCTCTTGTTAATATGCCTGGTTGTCCCCTTAAGGGCACCCCGTGCACCTGACTTCCATTTGATCAGCCACCTAAGGAGAGGGCTCTGCACGTAGAATTCCCTGCAGTAGCCAGAAAGCAAGCCCTACTCTCTGCGTAAGAGAGACCCACAGGTCTCCCCAGGCAACACTAAAGACTCGGCCTTTCAAATGATCCCACCAGGGGTCAACGTTCGCAGCGAGAGCTGGCTGCCCTCGGCAAAACTCCTCTGAGCAACGCCAGGGCTCCACACCGTGTGGGAATTTCTCCTTCTGTAACATTACCTTTTTCTCACCCGCCAGGAAGCCAGGCCCTTCCCATGGCATTGCACAAAGGGTTTCTGCCTCAGGGAGAAAGGGACTTCTCCTTGGCGGCTTGAATGCTTTCTCCTATCACTCTCAGTTAACTACCCCAGGGAGGACGGTGCTCAGCTTGGGCGGTAAAAACCAGCAGCGGCCAAAGCCCTATAGCTAAAGCTCTCCTTTCTTGACCCAAGCACAAAGTCCCTCTGCCCTGAGGTCGTTGCTTCTCAACCATCCTCCTTCTGGCCAGGAAATCTCACATGTATCTTACCAGCAGGATACCAGCCTTTCATGCAAACTAAAGGAATGCGCTTCTACTCACCCCAGGAAACCAAACTGAGCGCTTCTCTTCTTGCGGCTGAGGACAAAGTGTATTTCAGAGCTCTGCAAACTTTCACCAACCCTGCTTCCTCTGGTGGGGACTCCGTAACAGAGACAGTACACCGTGAGCGAAATCCCGGTTCGTCTCAATTGGACAGGACAAACACGTTTACTGCTCGGGAAACGGGCCTTCCTCGGTAGGGGAAACACTTTCTGGCCAGCGCAGGCCTGCACCTCCTACCTGAAGGCAGCTAGAGAGTACCGGGAGGAACCCGTTGTAGTGCCGGCTTGCCGGGCGAATAGTAGCCTGATTCCGTTGTGACCGAGGAGTTTCACATGCCGAATCAATGCAGTGTGTGACACTTCCAAAATCGAGAGTGCCTCCGACTCCCCCACCACCTAAGGGGAGCAGCTGGCAGGATACAAGTTTCACACAGTACTTGCTTCTACCAGGTAGGCTGAGATGAGTGCACTTTTCAAGTGGCTCTTCTTATCTTGCTTCGACTGTCAATTGAACACAGCTCCACAGGTACCTGACTTCCACATGATCCTCCCCCAAAAGATAGAGTGCTGCTCCTGCAGGGCTCTTGCCCTGCAGTAGA
The DNA here is from genome assembly GCF_028023285.1 of Balaenoptera ricei. Lineage (NCBI taxonomy): Eukaryota > Metazoa > Chordata > Mammalia > Artiodactyla > Balaenopteridae > Balaenoptera > Balaenoptera ricei. The sequence continues at coordinate 44,914 of NW_026777488.1, forward strand.
GCGTGTGCAAGCGCTACTGTCGTGTAGGACAGACGGGTATACGCAGGTAACACTCAAGTCTCTTGCTTCCATACTCCTCCACTAAGCGGCCCACGTTCGCAATCAAAGCTGCCCCTGGCAAAACTACTCGGAGCCACCCCCCCACCCCACCCCCCAGGGATCCACGAACAGTGCGAATTTCTCCTTCTGTAATCATATCTTTTTCTCAGCTGGCAGGTAAAGAAGGCCCTTCCCATGGCACTGAAGAAAGGCTTTCTGCTGCAGAAAGGAAGCTACGTCTCTTTGGGCAGGTGGACGGCTATTTCCTCCCTTTCTCGATTAAATGCCGCAAGGAGGAGGGTGTTCGGTTTCGGCCCTAGAAGCAGCCGGGAGCAAAGCCGTATGCCTAAAACGCTCCTCGAGTGAACCAAGGGCGAAAGTCCATCGCCACAGGGGTCGACTTCCTCTGAACCACCTTCCGTGTGCCTAGGAAAACTCACGTATGTTTCAGCACTAGTACAGCAGCCTGTCAAAGAAACCTGAAGGCCCTCGACTCTAGTCACACTAGGAAGGGAAGCTGAGCGCTTCTTATCATTCGGCTGAAGAGGAAGAGGTTTGCAGAGCTCTGCATCCATTCTAACACACTGCGCCCTCTGGTGTTTACTCTTGGACAGAGAGTACGACGTGAGCGAAATTCCTTTTGCCTCCATTTGGCAAGTCGAACCTATTTCTGCTTGGGATACGGATCACTTTAGGCAGTGGAGAAGATGTCTGGGCCACTCACCGTTGCCTCTCTTACCTGAAGGCAGCTCTAAACTGACGTGCGGAAACCCTTGTAGTGCAGGCCTTGCAGAGGCACTGTAGCCTTACTTCAACGCGACCGAAGTTTCAAGAGCCGAATCCATACAATGGGTGATATTTCTGAGTTCTGGCATGCCTGAGACTCACCCATGGTCTACAGAGAGAAGCTGCTAAGATACACAGCTCACACAGCCTTGACTGGAGATGAATCTACCGTGCACGCTGACACAAGGGCATGTTTCAAGTGCCTCTTCTTAATGTGCATGGCTGTCCCTTTGACAGGGCTCCCCATGCACTTGACTGCCATTAGGCCATCCACCTAAGGAAGGGGCTCTGCCCCTAGACCTTCCCTGCAGTACGTACCCAGGAAGCAGGCGCTGCTCCTCATGGAAGGGACACCGGTCTAACCAGGTAACACTCAACACTCGGCCTTCCAAATGCTTCCACTCAACGCTCAACGTTTGCCCCGAAAGCTGCCCTCGCTCAGACTCCACTGAGCACTGCAAGGCCTCAACGCAAAGTGCAGAGTTTTCCTTCTGCGACGTTACCACTTTCACACAGCCCAGGAACCCAAGGCCCTTCCCATGGCATTGCAGGTACGGCTTTCTGCTTCAGAGAGGAAGCTACTTCCCTTGGCCAGGTTGAGCGCTCTTCCCATCATTCTCAGTGTACTACCACAGGGAGGAGGTGCTTCACTTTAGCCCCTAGAAGCCGGAGGGACAAAGTCCTATGCCTAAAGCTCTCCCCTCGTTCTCCAAACGCGAAATACTGTCTCCGGGGTGGGGGTGGGGGGGTCGATGTCTTCTCAAGCGTCCTCCTCGCCCTCGCGGCTAGGGAAAACTCGCATATGTTTTGGCCCTAGGACACCAGCCTTTCATACAAACTTGAAAGCATTCGCCTCTAGGCACCGAGGAAACTAAGCTGAGCCCTGCCCGTCATTCGGCTGTCGAGGAAGAGTAGGGCACACCTTTGCCACCATTCTCCCACCCTGCTTCCTTTGGGGAGGACTGTTTGGCAGAGACAGTACAGTATGGCCGAATTTCCTCTCCTCTCAATTTGAAACGACAAAAACGTTTCCTGCTCGGCTTACAGATCGTTTAGGACGGTGGAAACGCTTTCCAGCCCACTCACCCTCGCCTCTCCTCCCTGAAGGCAGATATAAAGTAACGTGAGGAGACCGTTGTAAGGTAGCGTTGCCAGTGGAACTGTAGCCTTATTCCAAAGTGAGCGAAGAGTCTCAAAAGCCGATTGAACCCAACGTGTGAGGAGGCTGAGGTCTAGCAGGCAGCAGACTCACCCATGGCCTTCGGAGAGCAGTGCGTAGGACCCCCATTTTACACGTGCTTCACCGTAGACGATTCTACCGTGCACACTGAGATGAGTGCAGGTTTCAAGTGCCTCTTGTTAATATGCCTGGTTGTCCCCTTAAGGGCACCCCGTGCACCTGACTTCCATTTGATCAGCCACCTAAGGAGAGGGCTCTGCACGTAGAATTCCCTGCAGTAGCCAGAAAGCAAGCCCTACTCTCTGCGTAAGAGAGACCCACAGGTCTCCCCAGGCAACACTAAAGACTCGGCCTTTCAAATGATCCCACCAGGGGTCAACGTTCGCAGCGAGAGCTGGCTGCCCTCGGCAAAACTCCTCTGAGCAACGCCAGGGCTCCACACCGTGTGGGAATTTCTCCTTCTGTAACATTACCTTTTTCTCACCCGCCAGGAAGCCAGGCCCTTCCCATGGCATTGCACAAAGGGTTTCTGCCTCAGGGAGAAAGGGACTTCTCCTTGGCGGCTTGAATGCTTTCTCCTATCACTCTCAGTTAACTACCCCAGGGAGGACGGTGCTCAGCTTGGGCGGTAAAAACCAGCAGCGGCCAAAGCCCTATAGCTAAAGCTCTCCTTTCTTGACCCAAGCACAAAGTCCCTCTGCCCTGAGGTCGTTGCTTCTCAACCATCCTCCTTCTGGCCAGGAAATCTCACATGTATCTTACCAGCAGGATACCAGCCTTTCATGCAAACTAAAGGAATGCGCTTCTACTCACCCCCAGGAAACCAAACTGAGCGCTTCTCTTCTTGCGGCTGAGGACAAAGTGTATTTCAGAGCTCTGCAAACTTTCACCAACCCTGCTTCCTCTGGTGGGGACTCCGTAACAGAGACAGTACACCGTGAGCGAAATCCCGGTTCGTCTCAATTGGACAGGACAAACACGTTTACTGCTCGGGAAACGGGCCTTCCTCGGTAGGGGAAACACTTTCTGGCCAGCGCAGGCCTGCACCTCCTACCTGAAGGCAGCTAGAGAGTACCGGGAGGAACCCGTTGTAGTGCCGGCTTGCCGGGCGAATAGTAGCCTGATTCCGTTGTGACCGAGGAGTTTCACATGCCGAATCAATGCAGTGTGTGACACTTCCAAAATCGAGAGTGCCTCCGACTCCCCCACCACCTAAGGGGAGCAGCTGGCAGGATACAAGTTTCACACAGTACTTGCTTCTACCAGGTAGGCTGAGATGAGTGCACTTTTCAAGTGGCTCTTCTTATCTTGCTTCGACTGTCAATTGAACACAGCTCCACAGGTACCTGACTTCCACATGATCCTCCCCCAAAAGATAGAGTGCTGCTCCTGCAGGGCTCTTGCCCTGCAGTAGAGCGTGTGCAAGCGCTACTGTCGTGTAGGACAGACGGGTATACGCAGGTAACACTCAAGTCTCTTGCTTCCATACTCCTCCACTAAGCGGCCCACGTTCGCAATCAAAGCTGCCCCTGGCAAAACTACTCGGAGCCACCCCCCCACCCCACCCCCCAGGGATCCACGAACAGTGCGAATTTCTCCTTCTGTAATCATATCTTTTTCTCAGCTGGCAGGTAAAGAAGGCCCTTCCCATGGCACTGAAGAAAGGCTTTCTGCTGCAGAAAGGAAGCTACGTCTCTTTGGGCAGGTGGACGGCTATTTCCTCCCTTTCTCGATTAAATGCCGCAAGGAGGAGGGTGTTCGGTTTCGGCCCTAGAAGCAGCCGGGAGCAAAGCCGTATGCCTAAAACGCTCCTCGAGTGAACCAAGGGCGAAAGTCCATCGCCACAGGGGTCGACTTCCTCTGAACCACCTTCCGTGTGCCTAGGAAAACTCACGTATGTTTCAGCACTAGTACAGCAGCCTGTCAAAGAAACCTGAAGGCCCTCGACTCTAGTCACACTAGGAAGGGAAGCTGAGCGCTTCTTATCATTCGGCTGAAGAGGAAGAGGTTTGCAGAGCTCTGCATCCATTCTAACACACTGCGCCCTCTGGTGTTTACTCTTGGACAGAGAGTACGACGTGAGCGAAATTCCTTTTGCCTCCATTTGGCAAGTCGAACCTATTTCTGCTTGGGATACGGATCACTTTAGGCAGTGGAGAAGATGTCTGGGCCACTCACCGTTGCCTCTCTTACCTGAAGGCAGCTCTAAACTGACGTGCGGAAACCCTTGTAGTGCAGGCCTTGCAGAGGCACTGTAGCCTTACTGCAACGCGACCGAAGTTTCAAGAGCCGAATCCATACAATGGGTGATATTTCTGAGTTCTGGCATGCCTGAGACTCACCCATGGTCTACAGAGAGAAGCTGCTAAGATACACAGCTCACACAGCCTTGACTGGAGATGAATCTACCGTGCACGCTGACACAAGGGCATGTTTCAAGTGCCTCTTCTTAATGTGCATGGCTGTCCCTTTGACAGGGCTCCCCATGCACTTGACTGCCATTAGGCCATCCACCTAAGGAAGGGGCTCTGCCCCTAGACCTTCCCTGCAGTACGTACCCAGGAAGCAGGCGCTGCTCCTCATGGAAGGGACACCGGTCTAACCAGGTAACACTCAACACTCGGCCTTCCAAATGCTTCCACTCAACGCTCAACGTTTGCCCCGAAAGCTGCCCTCGCTCAAACTCCACTGAGCGCTGCAAGGCCTCAACGCAAAGTGCAGAGTTTTCCTTCTGCGACGTTACCACTTTCACACAGCCCAGGAACCCAAGGCCCTTCCCATGGCATTGCAGGTACGGCTTTCTGCTTCAGAGAGGAAGCTACTTCCCTTGGCCAGGTTGAGCGCTCTTCCCATCATTCTCAGTGTACTACCACAGGGAGGAGGTGCTTCACTTTAGCCCCTAGAAGCCGGAGGGACAAAGTCCTATGCCTAAAGCTCTCCCCTCGTTCTCCAAACGCGAAATACTGTCTCCGGGGTGGGGGTGGGGGGGGTCGATGTCTTCTCAAGCGTCCTCCTCGCCCTCGCGGCTAGGGAAAACTCGCATATGTTTTGGCCCTAGGACACCAGCCTTTCATACAAACTTGAAAGCATTCGCCTCTAGGCACCGAGGAAACTAAGCTGAGCCCTGCCCGTCATTCGGCTGTCGAGGAAGAGTAGGGCACACCTTTGCCACCATTCTCCCACCCTGCTTCCTTTGGGGAGGACTGTTTGGCAGAGACAGTACAGTATGGCCGAATTTCCTCTCCTCTCAATTTGAAACGACAGAAACGTTTCCTGCTCGGCTTACAGATCGTTTAGGACGGTGGAAACGCTTTCCAGCCCACTCACCCTCGCCTCTCCTCCCTGAAGGCAGATATAAAGTAACGTGAGGAGACCGTTGTAAGGTAGCGTTGCCAGTGGAACTGTAGCCTTATTCCAAAGTGAGCGAAGAGTCTCAAAAGCCGATTGAACCCAACGTGTGAGGAGGCTGAGGTCTAGCAGGCAGCAGACTCACCCATGGCCTTCGGAGAGCAGTGCGTAGGACCCCCATTTTACACGTGCTTCACCGTAGACGATTCTACCGTGCACACTGAGATGAGTGCAGGTTTCAAGTGCCTCTTGTTAATATGCCTGGTTGTCCCCTTAAGGGCACCCCGTGCACCTGACTTCCATTTGATCAGCCACCTAAGGAGAGGGCTCTGCACGTAGAATTCCCTGCAGTAGCCAGAAAGCAAGCCCTACTCTCTGCGTAAGAGAGACCCACAGGTCTCCCCAGGCAACACTAAAGACTCGGCCTTTCAAATGATCCCACCAGGGGTCAACGTTCGCAGCGAGAGCTGGCTGCCCTCGGCAAAACTCCTCTGAGCAACGCCAGGGCTCCACACCGTGTGGGAATTTCTCCTTCTGTAACATTACCTTTTTCTCACCCGCCAGGAAGCCAGGCCCTTCCCATGGCATTGCACAAAGGGTTTCTGCCTCAGGGAGAAAGGGACTTCTCCTTGGCGGCTTGAATGCTTTCTCCTATCACTCTCAGTTAACTACCCCAGGGAGGACGGTGCTCAGCTTGGGCGGTAAAAACCAGCAGCGGCCAAAGCCCTATAGCTAAAGCTCTCCTTTCTTGACCCAAGCACAAAGTCCCTCTGCCCTGAGGTCGTTGCTTCTCAACCATCCTCCTTCTGGCCAGGAAATCTCACATGTATCTTACCAGCAGGATACCAGCCTTTCATGCAAACTAAAGGAATGCGCTTCTACTCACCCCCAGGAAACCAAACTGAGCGCTTCTCTTCTTGCGGCTGAGGACAAAGTGTATTTCAGAGCTCTGCAAACTTTCACCAACCCTGCTTCCTCTGGTGGGGACTCCGTAACAGAGACAGTACACCGTGAGCGAAATCCCGGTTCGTCTCAATTGGACAGGACAAACACGTTTACTGCTCGGGAAACGGGCCTTCCTCGGTAGGGGAAACACTTTCTGGCCAGCGCAGGCCTGCACCTCCTACCTGAAGGCAGCTAGAGAGTACCGGGAGGAACCCGTTGTAGTGCCGGCTTGCCGGGCGAATAGTAGCCTGATTCCGTTGTGACCGAGGAGTTTCACATGCCGAATCAATGCAGTGTGTGACACTTCCAAAATCGAGAGTGCCTCCGACTCCCCCACCACCTAAGGGGAGCAGCTGGCAGGATACAAGTTTCACACAGTACTTGCTTCTACCAGGTAGGCTGAGATGAGTGCACTTTTCAAGTGGCTCTTCTTATCTTGCTTCGACTGTCAATTGAACACAGCTCCACAGGTACCTGACTTCCACATGATCCTCCCCCAAAAGATAGAGTGCTGCTCCTGCAGGGCTCTTGCCCTGCAGTAGAGCGTGTGCAAGCGCTACTGTCGTGTAGGACAGACGGGTATACGCAGGTAACACTCAAGTCTCTTGCTTCCATACTCCTCCACTAAGCGGCCCACGTTCGCAATCAAAGCTGCCCCTGGCAAAACTACTCGGAGCCACCCCCCCACCCCACCCCCCAGGGATCCACGAACAGTGCGAATTTCTCCTTCTGTAATCATATCTTTTTCTCAGCTGGCAGGTAAAGAAGGCCCTTCCCATGGCACTGAAGAAAGGCTTTCTGCTGCAGAAAGGAAGCTACGTCTCTTTGGGCAGGTGGACGGCTATTTCCTCCCTTTCTCGATTAAATGCCGCAAGGAGGAGGGTGTTCGGTTTCGGCCCTAGAAGCAGCCGGGAGCAAAGCCGTATGCCTAAAACGCTCCTCGAGTGAACCAAGGGCGAAAGTCCATCGCCACAGGGGTCGACTTCCTCTGAACCACCTTCCGTGTGCCTAGGAAAACTCACGTATGTTTCAGCACTAGTACAGCAGCCTGTCAAAGAAACCTGAAGGCCCTCGACTCTAGTCACACTAGGAAGGGAAGCTGAGCGCTTCTTATCATTCGGCTGAAGAGGAAGAGGTTTGCAGAGCTCTGCATCCATTCTAACACACTGCGCCCTCTGGTGTTTACTCTTGGACAGAGAGTACGACGTGAGCGAAATTCCTTTTGCCTCCATTTGGCAAGTCGAACCTATTTCTGCTTGGGATACGGATCACTTTAGGCAGTGGAGAAGATGTCTGGGCCACTCACCGTTGCCTCTCTTACCTGAAGGCAGCTCTAAACTGACGTGCGGAAACCCTTGTAGTGCAGGCCTTGCAGAGGCACTGTAGCCTTACTGCAACGCGACCGAAGTTTCAAGAGCCGAATCCATACAATGGGTGATATTTCTGAGTTCTGGCATGCCTGAGACTCACCCATGGTCTACAGAGAGAAGCTGCTAAGATACACAGCTCACACAGCCTTGACTGGAGATGAATCTACCGTGCACGCTGACACAAGGGCATGTTTCAAGTGCCTCTTCTTAATGTGCATGGCTGTCCCTTTGACAGGGCTCCCCATGCACTTGACTGCCATTAGGCCATCCACCTAAGGAAGGGGCTCTGCCCCTAGACCTTCCCTGCAGTACGTACCCAGGAAGCAGGCGCTGCTCCTCATGGAAGGGACACCGGTCTAACCAGGTAACACTCAACACTCGGCCTTCCAAATGCTTCCACTCAACGCTCAACGTTTGCCCCGAAAGCTGCCCTCGCTCAAACTCCACTGAGCGCTGCAAGGCCTCAACGCAAAGTGCAGAGTTTTCCTTCTGCGACGTTACCACTTTCACACAGCCCAGGAACCCAAGGCCCTTCCCATGGCATTGCAGGTACGGCTTTCTGCTTCAGAGAGGAAGCTACTTCCCTTGGCCAGGTTGAGCGCTCTTCCCATCATTCTCAGTGTACTACCACAGGGAGGAGGTGCTTCACTTTAGCCCCTAGAAGCCGGAGGGACAAAGTCCTATGCCTAAAGCTCTCCCCTCGTTCTCCAAACGCGAAATACTGTCTCCGGGGTGGGGGTGGGGGGGGTCGATGTCTTCTCAAGCGTCCTCCTCGCCCTCGCGGCTAGGGAAAACTCGCATATGTTTTGGCCCTAGGACACCAGCCTTTCATACAAACTTGAAAGCATTCGCCTCTAGGCACCGAGGAAACTAAGCTGAGCCCTGCCCGTCATTCGGCTGTCGAGGAAGAGTAGGGCACACCTTTGCCACCATTCTCCCACCCTGCTTCCTTTGGGGAGGACTGTTTGGCAGAGACAGTACAGTATGGCCGAATTTCCTCTCCTCTCAATTTGAAACGACAGAAACGTTTCCTGCTCGGCTTACAGATCGTTTAGGACGGTGGAAACGCTTTCCAGCCCACTCACCCTCGCCTCTCCTCCCTGAAGGCAGATATAAAGTAACGTGAGGAGACCGTTGTAAGGTAGCGTTGCCAGTGGAACTGTAGCCTTATTCCAAAGTGAGCGAAGAGTCTCAAAAGCCGATTGAACCCAACGTGTGAGGAGGCTGAGGTCTAGCAGGCAGCAGACTCACCCATGGCCTTCGGAGAGCAGTGCGTAGGACCCCCATTTTACACGTGCTTCACCGTAGACGATTCTACCGTGCACACTGAGATGAGTGCAGGTTTCAAGTGCCTCTTGTTAATATGCCTGGTTGTCCCCTTAAGGGCACCCCGTGCACCTGACTTCCATTTGATCAGCCACCTAAGGAGAGGGCTCTGCACGTAGAATTCCCTGCAGTAGCCAGAAAGCAAGCCCTACTCTCTGCGTAAGAGAGACCCACAGGTCTCCCCAGGCAACACTAAAGACTCGGCCTTTCAAATGATCCCACCAGGGGTCAACGTTCGCAGCGAGAGCTGGCTGCCCTCGGCAAAACTCCTCTGAGCAACGCCAGGGCTCCACACCGTGTGGGAATTTCTCCTTCTGTAACATTACCTTTTTCTCACCCGCCAGGAAGCCAGGCCCTTCCCATGGCATTGCACAAAGGGTTTCTGCCTCAGGGAGAAAGGGACTTCTCCTTGGCGGCTTGAATGCTTTCTCCTATCACTCTCAGTTAACTACCCCAGGGAGGACGGTGCTCAGCTTGGGCGGTAAAAACCAGCAGCGGCCAAAGCCCTATAGCTAAAGCTCTCCTTTCTTGACCCAAGCACAAAGTCCCTCTGCCCTGAGGTCGTTGCTTCTCAACCATCCTCCTTCTGGCCAGGAAATCTCACATGTATCTTACCAGCAGGATACCAGCCTTTCATGCAAACTAAAGGAATGCGCTTCTACTCACCCCCAGGAAACCAAACTGAGCGCTTCTCTTCTTGCGGCTGAGGACAAAGTGTATTTCAGAGCTCTGCAAACTTTCACCAACCCTGCTTCCTCTGGTGGGGACTCCGTAACAGAGACAGTACACCGTGAGCGAAATCCCGGTTCGTCTCAATTGGACAGGACAAACACGTTTACTGCTCGGGAAACGGGCCTTCCTCGGTAGGGGAAACACTTTCTGGCCAGCGCAGGCCTGCACCTCCTACCTGAAGGCAGCTAGAGAGTACCGGGAGGAACCCGTTGTAGTGCCGGCTTGCCGGGCGAATAGTAGCCTGATTCCGTTGTGACCGAGGAGTTTCACATGCCGAATCAATGCAGTGTGTGACACTTCCAAAATCGAGAGTGCCTCCGACTCCCCCACCACCTAAGGGGAGCAGCTGGCAGGATACAAGTTTCACACAGTACTTGCTTCTACCAGGTAGGCTGAGATGAGTGCACTTTTCAAGTGGCTCTTCTTATCTTGCTTCGACTGTCAATTGAACACAGCTCCACAGGTACCTGACTTCCACATGATCCTCCCCCAAAAGATAGAGTGCTGCTCCTGCAGGGCTCTTGCCCTGCAGTAGAGCGTGTGCAAGCGCTACTGTCGTGTAGGACAGACGGGTATACGCAGGTAACACTCAAGTCTCTTGCTTCCATACTCCTCCACTAAGCGGCCCACGTTCGCAATCAAAGCTGCCCCTGGCAAAACTACTCGGAGCCACCCCCCCACCCCACCCCCCAGGGATCCACGAACAGTGCGAATTTCTCCTTCTGTAATCATATCTTTTTCTCAGCTGGCAGGTAAAGAAGGCCCTTCCCATGGCACTGAAGAAAGGCTTTCTGCTGCAGAAAGGAAGCTACGTCTCTTTGGGCAGGTGGACGGCTATTTCCTCCCTTTCTCGATTAAATGCCGCAAGGAGGAGGGTGTTCGGTTTCGGCCCTAGAAGCAGCCGGGAGCAAAGCCGTATGCCTAAAACGCTCCTCGAGTGAACCAAGGGCGAAAGTCCATCGCCACAGGGGTCGACTTCCTCTGAACCACCTTCCGTGTGCCTAGGAAAACTCACGTATGTTTCAGCACTAGTACAGCAGCCTGTCAAAGAAACCTGAAGGCCCTCGACTCTAGTCACACTAGGAAGGGAAGCTGAGCGCTTCTTATCATTCGGCTGAAGAGGAAGAGGTTTGCAGAGCTCTGCATCCATTCTAACACACTGCGCCCTCTGGTGTTTACTCTTGGACAGAGAGTACGACGTGAGCGAAATTCCTTTTGCCTCCATTTGGCAAGTCGAACCTATTTCTGCTTGGGATACGGATCACTTTAGGCAGTGGAGAAGATGTCTGGGCCACTCACCGTTGCCTCTCTTACCTGAAGGCAGCTCTAAACTGACGTGCGGAAACCCTTGTAGTGCAGGCCTTGCAGAGGCACTGTAGCCTTACTGCAACGCGACCGAAGTTTCAAGAGCCGAATCCATACAATGGGTGATATTTCTGAGTTCTGGCATGCCTGAGACTCACCCATGGTCTACAGAGAGAAGCTGCTAAGATACACAGCTCACACAGCCTTGACTGGAGATGAATCTACCGTGCACGCTGACACAAGGGCATGTTTCAAGTGCCTCTTCTTAATGTGCATGGCTGTCCCTTTGACAGGGCTCCCCATGCACTTGACTGCCATTAGGCCATCCACCTAAGGAAGGGGCTCTGCCCCTAGACCTTCCCTGCAGTACGTACCCAGGAAGCAGGCGCTGCTCCTCATGGAAGGGACACCGGTCTAACCAGGTAACACTCAACACTCGGCCTTCCAAATGCTTCCACTCAACGCTCAACGTTTGCCCCGAAAGCTGCCCTCGCTCAAACTCCACTGAGCGCTGCAAGGCCTCAACGCAAAGTGCAGAGTTTTCCTTCTGCGACGTTACCACTTTCACACAGCCCAGGAACCCAAGGCCCTTCCCATGGCATTGCAGGTACGGCTTTCTGCTTCAGAGAGGAAGCTACTTCCCTTGGCCAGGTTGAGCGCTCTTCCCATCATTCTCAGTGTACTACCACAGGGAGGAGGTGCTTCACTTTAGCCCCTAGAAGCCGGAGGGACAAAGTCCTATGCCTAAAGCTCTCCCCTCGTTCTCCAAACGCGAAATACTGTCTCCGGGGTGGGGGTGGGGGGGGTCGATGTCTTCTCAAGCGTCCTCCTCGCCCTCGCGGCTAGGGAAAACTCGCATATGTTTTGGCCCTAGGACACCAGCCTTTCATACAAACTTGAAAGCATTCGCCTCTAGGCACCGAGGAAACTAAGCTGAGCCCTGCCCGTCATTCGGCTGTCGAGGAAGAGTAGGGCACACCTTTGCCACCATTCTCCCACCCTGCTTCCTTTGGGGAGGACTGTTTGGCAGAGACAGTACAGTATGGCCGAATTTCCTCTCCTCTCAATTTGAAACGACAAAAACGTTTCCTGCTCGGCTTACAGATCGTTTAGGACGGTGGAAACGCTTTCCAGCCCACTCACCCTCGCCTCTCCTCCCTGAAGGCAGATATAAAGTAACGTGAGGAGACCGTTGTAAGGTAGCGTTGCCAGTGGAACTGTAGCCTTATTCCAAAGTGAGCGAAGAGTCTCAAAAGCCGATTGAACCCAACGTGTGAGGAGGCTGAGGTCTAGCAGGCAGCAGACTCACCCATGGCCTTCGGAGAGCAGTGCGTAGGACCCCCATTTTACACGTGCTTCACCGTAGACGATTCTACCGTGCACACTGAGATGAGTGCAGGTTTCAAGTGCCTCTTGTTAATATGCCTGGTTGTCCCCTTAAGGGCACCCCGTGCACCTGACTTCCATTTGATCAGCCACCTAAGGAGAGGGCTCTGCACGTAGAATTCCCTGCAGTAGCCAGAAAGCAAGCCCTACTCTCTGCGTAAGAGAGACCCACAGGTCTCCCCAGGCAACACTAAAGACTCGGCCTTTCAAATGATCCCACCAGGGGTCAACGTTCGCAGCGAGAGCTGGCTGCCCTCGGCAAAACTCCTCTGAGCAACGCCAGGGCTCCACACCGTGTGGGAATTTCTCCTTCTGTAACATTACCTTTTTCTCACCCGCCAGGAAGCCAGGCCCTTCCCATGGCATTGCACAAAGGGTTTCTGCCTCAGGGAGAAAGGGACTTCTCCTTGGCGGCTTGAATGCTTTCTCCTATCACTCTCAGTTAACTACCCCAGGGAGGACGGTGCTCAGCTTGGGCGGTAAAAACCAGCAGCGGCCAAAGCCCTATAGCTAAAGCTCTCCTTTCTTGACCCAAGCACAAAGTCCCTCTGCCCTGAGGTCGTTGCTTCTCAACCATCCTCCTTCTGGCCAGGAAATCTCACATGTATCTTACCAGCAGGATACCAGCCTTTCATGCAAACTAAAGGAATGCGCTTCTACTCACCCCAGGAAACCAAACTGAGCGCTTCTCTTCTTGCGGCTGAGGACAAAGTGTATTTCAGAGCTCTGCAAACTTTCACCAACCCTGCTTCCTCTGGTGGGGACTCCGTAACAGAGACAGTACACCGTGAGCGAAATCCCGGTTCGTCTCAATTGGACAGGACAAACACGTTTACTGCTCGGGAAACGGGCCTTCCTCGGTAGGGGAAACACTTTCTGGCCAGCGCAGGCCTGCACCTCCTACCTGAAGGCAGCTAGAGAGTACCGGGAGGAACCCGTTGTAGTGCCGGCTTGCCGGGCGAATAGTAGCCTGATTCCGTTGTGACCGAGGAGTTTCACATGCCGAATCAATGCAGTGTGTGACACTTCCAAAATCGAGAGTGCCTCCGACTCCCCCACCACCTAAGGGGAGCAGCTGGCAGGATACAAGTTTCACACAGTACTTGCTTCTACCAGGTAGGCTGAGATGAGTGCACTTTTCAAGTGGCTCTTCTTATCTTGCTTCGACTGTCAATTGAACACAGCTCCACAGGTACCTGACTTCCACATGATCCTCCCCCAAAAGATAGAGTGCTGCTCCTGCAGGGCTCTTGCCCTGCAGTAGAGCGTGTGCAAGCGCTACTGTCGTGTAGGACAGACGGGTATACGCAGGTAACACTCAAGTCTCTTGCTTCCATACTCCTCCACTAAGCGGCCCACGTTCGCAATCAAAGCTGCCCCTGGCAAAACTACTCGGAGCCACCCCCCCACCCCACCCCCCAGGGATCCACGAACAGTGCGAATTTCTCCTTCTGTAATCATATCTTTTTCTCAGCTGGCAGGTAAAGAAGGCCCTTCCCATGGCACTGAAGAAAGGCTTTCTGCTGCAGAAAGGAAGCTACGTCTCTTTGGGCAGGTGGACGGCTATTTCCTCCCTTTCTCGATTAAATGCCACAAGGAGGAGGGTGTTCGGTTTCGGCCCTAGAAGCAGCCGGGAGCAAAGCCGTATGCCTAAAACGCTCCTCGAGTGAACCAAGGGCGAAAGTCCATCGCCACAGGGGTCGACTTCCTCTGAACCACCTTCCGTGTGCCTAGGAAAACTCACGTATGTTTCAGCACTAGTACAGCAGCCTGTCAAAGAAACCTGAAGGCCCTCGACTCTAGTCACACTAGGAAGGGAAGCTGAGCGCTTCTTATCATTCGGCTGAAGAGGAAGAGGTTTGCAGAGCTCTGCATCCATTCTAACACACTGCGCCCTCTGGTGTTTACTCTTGGACAGAGAGTACGACGTGAGCGAAATTCCTTTTGCCTCCATTTGGCAAGTCGAACCTATTTCTGCTTGGGATACGGATCACTTTAGGCAGTGGAGAAGATGTCTGGGCCACTCACCGTTGCCTCTCTTACCTGAAGGCAGCTCTAAACTGACGTGCGGAAACCCTTGTAGTGCAGGCCTTGCAGAGGCACTGTAGCCTTACTGCAACGCGACCGAAGTTTCAAGAGCCGAATCCATACAATGGGTGATATTTCTGAGTTCTGGCATGCCTGAGACTCACCCATGGTCTACAGAGAGAAGCTGCTAAGATACACAGCTCACACAGCCTTGACTGGAGATGAATCTACCGTGCACGCTGACACAAGGGCATGTTTCAAGTGCCTCTTCTTAATGTGCATGGCTGTCCCTTTGACAGGGCTCCCCATGCACTTGACTGCCATTAGGCCATCCACCTAAGGAAGGGGCTCTGCCCCTAGACCTTCCCTGCAGTACGTACCCAGGAAGCAGGCGCTGCTCCTCATGGAAGGGACACCGGTCTAACCAGGTAACACTCAACACTCGGCCTTCCAAATGCTTCCACTCAACGCTCAACGTTTGCCCCGAAAGCTGCCCTCGCTCAGACTCCACTGAGCACTGCAAGGCCTCAACGCAAAGTGCAGAGTTTTCCTTCTGCGACGTTGCGACGTTACCACTTTCACACAGCCCAGGAACCCAAGGCCCTTCCCATGGCATTGCAGGTACGGCTTTCTGCTTCAGAGAGGAAGCTACTTCCCTTGGCCAGGTTGAGCGCTCTTCCCATCATTCTCAGTGTACTACCACAGGGAGGAGGTGCTTCACTTTAGCCCCTAGAAGCCGGAGGGACAAAGTCCTATGCCTAAAGCTCTCCCCTCGTTCTCCAAACGCGAAATACTGTCTCCGGGGTGGGGGTGGGGGGGGTCGATGTCTTCTCAAGCGTCCTCCTCGCCCTCGCGGCTAGGGAAAACTCGCATATGTTTTGGCCCTAGGACACCAGCCTTTCATACAAACTTGAAAGCATTCGCCTCTAGGCACCGAGGAAACTAAGCTGAGCCCTGCCCGTCATTCGGCTGTCGAGGAAGAGTAGGGCACACCTTTGCCACCATTCTCCCACCCTGCTTCCTTTGGGGAGGACTGTTTGGCAGAGACAGTACAGTATGGCCGAATTTCCTCTCCTCTCAATTTGAAACGACAAAAACGTTTCCTGCTCGGCTTACAGATCGTTTAGGACGGTGGAAACGCTTTCCAGCCCACTCACCCTCGCCTCTCCTCCCTGAAGGCAGATATAAAGTAACGTGAGGAGACCGTTGTAAGGTAGCGTTGCCAGTGGAACTGTAGCCTTATTCCAAAGTGAGCGAAGAGTCTCAAAAGCCGATTGAACCCAACGTGTGAGGAGGCTGAGGTCTAGCAGGCAGCAGACTCACCCATGGCCTTCGGAGAGCAGTGCGTAGGACCCCCATTTTACACGTGCTTCACCGTAGACGATTCTACCGTGCACACTGAGATGAGTGCAGGTTTCAAGTGCCTCTTGTTAATATGCCTGGTTGTCCCCTTAAGGGCACCCCGTGCACCTGACTTCCATTTGATCAGCCACCTAAGGAGAGGGCTCTGCACGTAGAATTCCCTGCAGTAGCCAGAAAGCAAGCCCTACTCTCTGCGTAAGAGAGACCCACAGGTCTCCCCAGGCAACACTAAAGACTCGGCCTTTCAAATGATCCCACCAGGGGTCAACGTTCGCAGCGAGAGCTGGCTGCCCTCGGCAAAACTCCTCTGAGCAACGCCAGGGCTCCACACCGTGTGGGAATTTCTCCTTCTGTAACATTACCTTTTTCTCACCCGCCAGGAAGCCAGGCCCTTCCCATGGCATTGCACAAAGGGTTTCTGCCTCAGGGAGAAAGGGACTTCTCCTTGGCGGCTTGAATGCTTTCTCCTATCACTCTCAGTTAACTACCCCAGGGAGGACGGTGCTCAGCTTGGGCGGTAAAAACCAGCAGCGGCCAAAGCCCTATAGCTAAAGCTCTCCTTTCTTGACCCAAGCACAAAGTCCCTCTGCCCTGAGGTCGTTGCTTCTCAACCATCCTCCTTCTGGCCAGGAAATCTCACATGTATCTTACCAGCAGGATACCAGCCTTTCATGCAAACTAAAGGAATGCGCTTCTACTCACCCCAGGAAACCAAACTGAGCGCTTCTCTTCTTGCGGCTGAGGACAAAGTGTATTTCAGAGCTCTGCAAACTTTCACCAACCCTGCTTCCTCTGGTGGGGACTCCGTAACAGAGACAGTACACCGTGAGCGAAATCCCGGTTCGTCTCAATTGGACAGGACAAACACGTTTACTGCTCGGGAAACGGGCCTTCCTCGGTAGGGGAAACACTTTCTGGCCAGCGCAGGCCTGCACCTCCTACCTGAAGGCAGCTAGAGAGTACCGGGAGGAACCCGTTGTAGTGCCGGCTTGCCGGGCGAATAGTAGCCTGATTCCGTTGTGACCGAGGAGTTTCACATGCCGAATCAATGCAGTGTGTGACACTTCCAAAATCGAGAGTGCCTCCGACTCCCCCACCACCTAAGGGGAGCAGCTGGCAGGATACAAGTTTCACACAGTACTTGCTTCTACCAGGTAGGCTGAGATGAGTGCACTTTTCAAGTGGCTCTTCTTATCTTGCTTCGACTGTCAATTGAACACAGCTCCACAGGTACCTGACTTCCACATGATCCTCCCCCAAAAGATAGAGTGCTGCTCCTGCAGGGCTCTTGCCCTGCAGTAGAGCGTGTGCAAGCGCTACTGTCGTGTAGGACAGACGGGTATACGCAGGTAACACTCAAGTCTCTTGCTTCCATACTCCTCCACTAAGCGGCCCACGTTCGCAATCAAAGCTGCCCCTGGCAAAACTACTCGGAGCCACCCCCCCACCCCACCCCCCAGGGATCCACGAACAGTGCGAATTTCTCCTTCTGTAATCATATCTTTTTCTCAGCTGGCAGGTAAAGAAGGCCCTTCCCATGGCACTGAAGAAAGGCTTTCTGCTGCAGAAAGGAAGCTACGTCTCTTTGGGCAGGTGGACGGCTATTTCCTCCCTTTCTCGATTAAATGCCGCAAGGAGGAGGGTGTTCGGTTTCGGCCCTAGAAGCAGCCGGGAGCAAAGCCGTATGCCTAAAACGCTCCTCGAGTGAACCAAGGGCGAAAGTCCATCGCCACAGGGGTCGACTTCCTCTGAACCACCTTCCGTGTGCCTAGGAAAACTCACGTATGTTTCAGCACTAGTACAGCAGCCTGTCAAAGAAACCTGAAGGCCCTCGACTCTAGTCACACTAGGAAGGGAAGCTGAGCGCTTCTTATCATTCGGCTGAAGAGGAAGAGGTTTGCAGAGCTCTGCATCCATTCTAACACACTGCGCCCTCTGGTGTTTACTCTTGGACAGAGAGTACGACGTGAGCGAAATTCCTTTTGCCTCCATTTGGCAAGTCGAACCTATTTCTGCTTGGGATACGGATCACTTTAGGCAGTGGAGAAGATGTCTGGGCCACTCACCGTTGCCTCTCTTACCTGAAGGCAGCTCTAAACTGACGTGCGGAAACCCTTGTAGTGCAGGCCTTGCAGAGGCACTGTAGCCTTACTTCAACGCGACCGAAGTTTCAAGAGCCGAATCCATACAATGGGTGATATTTCTGAGTTCTGGCATGCCTGAGACTCACCCATGGTCTACAGAGAGAAGCTGCTAAGATACACAGCTCACACAGCCTTGACTGGAGATGAATCTACCGTGCACGCTGACACAAGGGCATGTTTCAAGTGCCTCTTCTTAATGTGCATGGCTGTCCCTTTGACAGGGCTCCCCATGCACTTGACTGCCATTAGGCCATCCACCTAAGGAAGGGGCTCTGCCCCTAGACCTTCCCTGCAGTACGTACCCAGGAAGCAGGCGCTGCTCCTCATGGAAGGGACACCGGTCTAACCAGGTAACACTCAACACTCGGCCTTCCAAATGCTTCCACTCAACGCTCAACGTTTGCCCCGAAAGCTGCCCTCGCTCAGACTCCACTGAGCACTGCAAGGCCTCAACGCAAAGTGCAGAGTTTTCCTTCTGCGACGTTACCACTTTCACACAGCCCAGGAACCCAAGGCCCTTCCCATGGCATTGCAGGTACGGCTTTCTGCTTCAGAGAGGAAGCTACTTCCCTTGGCCAGGTTGAGCGCTCTTCCCATCATTCTCAGTGTACTACCACAGGGAGGAGGTGCTTCACTTTAGCCCCTAGAAGCCGGAGGGACAAAGTCCTATGCCTAAAGCTCTCCCCTCGTTCTCCAAACGCGAAATACTGTCTCCGGGGTGGGGGTGGGGGGGTCGATGTCTTCTCAAGCGTCCTCCTCGCCCTCGCGGCTAGGGAAAACTCGCATATGTTTTGGCCCTAGGACACCAGCCTTTCATACAAACTTGAAAGCATTCGCCTCTAGGCACCGAGGAAACTAAGCTGAGCCCTGCCCGTCATTCGGCTGTCGAGGAAGAGTAGGGCACACCTTTGCCACCATTCTCCCACCCTGCTTCCTTTGGGGAGGACTGTTTGGCAGAGACAGTACAGTATGGCCGAATTTCCTCTCCTCTCAATTTGAAACGACAAAAACGTTTCCTGCTCGGCTTACAGATCGTTTAGGACGGTGGAAACGCTTTCCAGCCCACTCACCCTCGCCTCTCCTCCCTGAAGGCAGATATAAAGTAACGTGAGGAGACCGTTGTAAGGTAGCGTTGCCAGTGGAACTGTAGCCTTATTCCAAAGTGAGCGAAGAGTCTCAAAAGCCGATTGAACCCAACGTGTGAGGAGGCTGAGGTCTAGCAGGCAGCAGACTCACCCATGGCCTTCGGAGAGCAGTGCGTAGGACCCCCATTTTACACGTGCTTCACCGTAGACGATTCTACCGTGCACACTGAGATGAGTGCAGGTTTCAAGTGCCTCTTGTTAATATGCCTGGTTGTCCCCTTAAGGGCACCCCGTGCACCTGACTTCCATTTGATCAGCCACCTAAGGAGAGGGCTCTGCACGTAGAATTCCCTGCAGTAGCCAGAAAGCAAGCCCTACTCTCTGCGTAAGAGAGACCCACAGGTCTCCCCAGGCAACACTAAAGACTCGGCCTTTCAAATGATCCCACCAGGGGTCAACGTTCGCAGCGAGAGCTGGCTGCCCTCGGCAAAACTCCTCTGAGCAACGCCAGGGCTCCACACCGTGTGGGAATTTCTCCTTCTGTAACATTACCTTTTTCTCACCCGCCAGGAAGCCAGGCCCTTCCCATGGCATTGCACAAAGGGTTTCTGCCTCAGGGAGAAAGGGACTTCTCCTTGGCGGCTTGAATGCTTTCTCCTATCACTCTCAGTTAACTACCCCAGGGAGGACGGTGCTCAGCTTGGGCGGTAAAAACCAGCAGCGGCCAAAGCCCTATAGCTAAAGCTCTCCTTTCTTGACCCAAGCACAAAGTCCCTCTGCCCTGAGGTCGTTGCTTCTCAACCATCCTCCTTCTGGCCAGGAAATCTCACATGTATCTTACCAGCAGGATACCAGCCTTTCATGCAAACTAAAGGAATGCGCTTCTACTCACCCCAGGAAACCAAACTGAGCGCTTCTCTTCTTGCGGCTGAGGACAAAGTGTATTTCAGAGCTCTGCAAACTTTCACCAACCCTGCTTCCTCTGGTGGGGACTCCGTAACAGAGACAGTACACCGTGAGCGAAATCCCGGTTCGTCTCAATTGGACAGGACAAACACGTTTACTGCTCGGGAAACGGGCCTTCCTCGGTAGGGGAAACACTTTCTGGCCAGCGCAGGCCTGCACCTCCTACCTGAAGGCAGCTAGAGAGTACCGGGAGGAACCCGTTGTAGTGCCGGCTTGCCGGGCGAATAGTAGCCTGATTCCGTTGTGACCGAGGAGTTTCACATGCCGAATCAATGCAGTGTGTGACACTTCCAAAATCGAGAGTGCCTCCGACTCCCCCACCACCTAAGGGGAGCAGCTGGCAGGATACAAGTTTCACACAGTACTTGCTTCTACCAGGTAGGCTGAGATGAGTGCACTTTTCAAGTGGCTCTTCTTATCTTGCTTCGACTGTCAATTGAACACAGCTCCACAGGTACCTGACTTCCACATGATCCTCCCCCAAAAGATAGAGTGCTGCTCCTGCAGGGCTCTTGCCCTGCAGTAGAGCGTGTGCAAGCGCTACTGTCGTGTAGGACAGACGGGTATACGCAGGTAACACTCAAGTCTCTTGCTTCCATACTCCTCCACTAAGCGGCCCACGTTCGCAATCAAAGCTGCCCCTGGCAAAACTACTCGGAGCCACCCCCCCACCCCACCCCCCAGGGATCCACGAACAGTGCGAATTTCTCCTTCTGTAATCATATCTTTTTCTCAGCTGGCAGGTAAAGAAGGCCCTTCCCATGGCACTGAAGAAAGGCTTTCTGCTGCAGAAAGGAAGCTACGTCTCTTTGGGCAGGTGGACGGCTATTTCCTCCCTTTCTCGATTAAATGCCGCAAGGAGGAGGGTGTTCGGTTTCGGCCCTAGAAGCAGCCGGGAGCAAAGCCGTATGCCTAAAACGCTCCTCGAGTGAACCAAGGGCGAAAGTCCATCGCCACAGGGGTCGACTTCCTCTGAACCACCTTCCGTGTGCCTAGGAAAACTCACGTATGTTTCAGCACTAGTACAGCAGCCTGTCAAAGAAACCTGAAGGCCCTCGACTCTAGTCACACTAGGAAGGGAAGCTGAGCGCTTCTTATCATTCGGCTGAAGAGGAAGAGGTTTGCAGAGCTCTGCATCCATTCTAACACACTGCGCCCTCTGGTGTTTACTCTTGGACAGAGAGTACGACGTGAGCGAAATTCCTTTTGCCTCCATTTGGCAAGTCGAACCTATTTCTGCTTGGGATACGGATCACTTTAGGCAGTGGAGAAGATGTCTGGGCCACTCACCGTTGCCTCTCTTACCTGAAGGCAGCTCTAAACTGACGTGCGGAAACCCTTGTAGTGCAGGCCTTGCAGAGGCACTGTAGCCTTACTGCAACGCGACCGAAGTTTCAAGAGCCGAATCCATACAATGGGTGATATTTCTGAGTTCTGGCATGCCTGAGACTCACCCATGGTCTACAGAGAGAAGCTGCTAAGATACACAGCTCACACAGCCTTGACTGGAGATGAATCTACCGTGCACGCTGACACAAGGGCATGTTTCAAGTGCCTCTTCTTAATGTGCATGGCTGTCCCTTTGACAGGGCTCCCCATGCACTTGACTGCCATTAGGCCATCCACCTAAGGAAGGGGCTCTGCCCCTAGACCTTCCCTGCAGTACGTACCCAGGAAGCAGGCGCTGCTCCTCATGGAAGGGACACCGGTCTAACCAGGTAACACTCAACACTCGGCCTTCCAAATGCTTCCACTCAACGCTCAACGTTTGCCCCGAAAGCTGCCCTCGCTCAGACTCCACTGAGCACTGCAAGGCCTCAACGCAAAGTGCAGAGTTTTCCTTCTGCGACGTTACCACTTTCACACAGCCCAGGAACCCAAGGCCCTTCCCATGGCATTGCAGGTACGGCTTTCTGCTTCAGAGAGGAAGCTACTTCCCTTGGCCAGGTTGAGCGCTCTTCCCATCATTCTCAGTGTACTACCACAGGGAGGAGGTGCTTCACTTTAGCCCCTAGAAGCCGGAGGGACAAAGTCCTATGCCTAAAGCTCTCCCCTCGTTCTCCAAACGCGAAATACTGTCTCCGGGGTGGGGGTGGGGGGGTCGATGTCTTCTCAAGCGTCCTCCTCGCCCTCGCGGCTAGGGAAAACTCGCATATGTTTTGGCCCTAGGACACCAGCCTTTCATACAAACTTGAAAGCATTCGCCTCTAGGCACCGAGGAAACTAAGCTGAGCCCTGCCCGTCATTCGGCTGTCGAGGAAGAGTAGGGCACACCTTTGCCACCATTCTCCCACCCTGCTTCCTTTGGGGAGGACTGTTTGGCAGAGACAGTACAGTATGGCCGAATTTCCTCTCCTCTCAATTTGAAACGACAGAAACGTTTCCTGCTCGGCTTACAGATCGTTTAGGACGGTGGAAACGCTTTCCAGCCCACTCACCCTCGCCTCTCCTCCCTGAAGGCAGATATAAAGTAACGTGAGGAGACCGTTGTAAGGTAGCGTTGCCAGTGGAACTGTAGCCTTATTCCAAAGTGAGCGAAGAGTCTCAAAAGCCGATTGAACCCAACGTGTGAGGAGGCTGAGGTCTAGCAGGCAGCAGACTCACCCATGGCCTTCGGAGAGCAGTGCGTAGGACCCCCATTTTACACGTGCTTCACCGTAGACGATTCTACCGTGCACACTGAGATGAGTGCAGGTTTCAAGTGCCTCTTGTTAATATGCCTGGTTGTCCCCTTAAGGGCACCCCGTGCACCTGACTTCCATTTGATCAGCCACCTAAGGAGAGGGCTCTGCACGTAGAATTCCCTGCAGTAGCCAGAAAGCAAGCCCTACTCTCTGCGTAAGAGAGACCGACAGGTCTCCCCAGGCAACACTAAAGACTCGGCCTTTCAAATGATCCCACCAGGGGTCAACGTTCGCAGCGAGAGCTGGCTGCCCTCGGCAAAACTCCTCTGAGCAACGCCAGGGCTCCACACCGTGTGGGAATTTCTCCTTCTGTAACATTACCTTTTTCTCACCCGCCAGGAAGCCAGGCCCTTCCCATGGCATTGCACAAAGGGTTTCTGCCTCAGGGAGAAAGGGACTTCTCCTTGGCGGCTTGAATGCTTTCTCCTATCACTCTCAGTTAACTACCCCAGGGAGGACGGTGCTCAGCTTGGGCGGTAAAAACCAGCAGCGGCCAAAGCCCTATAGCTAAAGCTCTCCTTTCTTGACCCAAGCACAAAGTCCCTCTGCCCTGAGGTCGTTGCTTCTCAACCATCCTCCTTCTGGCCAGGAAATCTCACATGTATCTTACCAGCAGGATACCAGCCTTTCATGCAAACTAAAGGAATGCGCTTCTACTCACCCCAGGAAACCAAACTGAGCGCTTCTCTTCTTGCGGCTGAGGACAAAGTGTATTTCAGAGCTCTGCAAACTTTCACCAACCCTGCTTCCTCTGGTGGGGACTCCGTAACAGAGACAGTACACCGTGAGCGAAATCCCGGTTCGTCTCAATTGGACAGGACAAACACGTTTACTGCTCGGGAAACGGGCCTTCCTCGGTAGGGGAAACACTTTCTGGCCAGCGCAGGCCTGCACCTCCTACCTGAAGGCAGCTAGAGAGTACCGGGAGGAACCCGTTGTAGTGCCGGCTTGCCGGGCGAATAGTAGCCTGATTCCGTTGTGACCGAGGAGTTTCACATGCCGAATCAATGCAGTGTGTGACACTTCCAAAATCGAGAGTGCCTCCGACTCCCCCACCACCTAAGGGGAGCAGCTGGCAGGATACAAGTTTCACACAGTACTTGCTTCTACCAGGTAGGCTGAGATGAGTGCACTTTTCAAGTGGCTCTTCTTATCTTGCTTCGACTGTCAATTGAACACAGCTCCACAGGTACCTGACTTCCACATGATCCTCCCCCAAAAGATAGAGTGCTGCTCCTGCAGGGCTCTTGCCCTGCAGTAGAGCGTGTGCAAGCGCTACTGTCGTGTAGGACAGACGGGTATACGCAGGTAACACTCAAGTCTCTTGCTTCCATACTCCTCCACTAAGCGGCCCACGTTCGCAATCAAAGCTGCCCCTGGCAAAACTACTCGGAGCCACCCCCCCACCCCACCCCCCAGGGATCCACGAACAGTGCGAATTTCTCCTTCTGTAATCATATCTTTTTCTCAGCTGGCAGGTAAAGAAGGCCCTTCCCATGGCACTGAAGAAAGGCTTTCTGCTGCAGAAAGGAAGCTACGTCTCTTTGGGCAGGTGGACGGCTATTTCCTCCCTTTCTCGATTAAATGCCGCAAGGAGGAGGGTGTTCGGTTTCGGCCCTAGAAGCAGCCGGGAGCAAAGCCGTATGCCTAAAACGCTCCTCGAGTGAACCAAGGGCGAAAGTCCATCGCCACAGGGGTCGACTTCCTCTGAACCACCTTCCGTGTGCCTAGGAAAACTCACGTATGTTTCAGCACTAGTACAGCAGCCTGTCAAAGAAACCTGAAGGCCCTCGACTCTAGTCACACTAGGAAGGGAAGCTGAGCGCTTCTTATCATTCGGCTGAAGAGGAAGAGGTTTGCAGAGCTCTGCATCCATTCTAACACACTGCGCCCTCTGGTGTTTACTCTTGGACAGAGAGTACGACGTGAGCGAAATTCCTTTTGCCTCCATTTGGCAAGTCGAACCTATTTCTGCTTGGGATACGGATCACTTTAGGCAGTGGAGAAGATGTCTGGGCCACTCACCGTTGCCTCTCTTACCTGAAGGCAGCTCTAAACTGACGTGCGGAAACCCTTGTAGTGCAGGCCTTGCAGAGGCACTGTAGCCTTACTGCAACGCGACCGAAGTTTCAAGAGCCGAATCCATACAATGGGTGATATTTCTGAGTTCTGGCATGCCTGAGACTCACCCATGGTCTACAGAGAGAAGCTGCTAAGATACACAGCTCACACAGCCTTGACTGGAGATGAATCTACCGTGCACGCTGACACAAGGGCATGTTTCAAGTGCCTCTTCTTAATGTGCATGGCTGTCCCTTTGACAGGGCTCCCCATGCACTTGACTGCCATTAGGCCATCCACCTAAGGAAGGGGCTCTGCCCCTAGACCTTCCCTGCAGTACGTACCCAGGAAGCAGGCGCTGCTCCTCATGGAAGGGACACCGGTCTAACCAGGTAACACTCAACACTCGGCCTTCCAAATGCTTCCACTCAACGCTCAACGTTTGCCCCGAAAGCTGCCCTCGCTCAAACTCCACTGAGCGCTGCAAGGCCTCAACGCAAAGTGCAGAGTTTTCCTTCTGCGACGTTACCACTTTCACACAGCCCAGGAACCCAAGGCCCTTCCCATGGCATTGCAGGTACGGCTTTCTGCTTCAGAGAGGAAGCTACTTCCCTTGGCCAGGTTGAGCGCTCTTCCCATCATTCTCAGTGTACTACCACAGGGAGGAGGTGCTTCACTTTAGCCCCTAGAAGCCGGAGGGACAAAGTCCTATGCCTAAAGCTCTCCCCTCGTTCTCCAAACGCGAAATACTGTCTCCGGGGTGGGGGTGGGGGGGGTCGATGTCTTCTCAAGCGTCCTCCTCGCCCTCGCGGCTAGGGAAAACTCGCATATGTTTTGGCCCTAGGACACCAGCCTTTCATACAAACTTGAAAGCATTCGCCTCTAGGCACCGAGGAAACTAAGCTGAGCCCTGCCCGTCATTCGGCTGTCGAGGAAGAGTAGGGCACACCTTTGCCACCATTCTCCCACCCTGCTTCCTTTGGGGAGGACTGTTTGGCAGAGACAGTACAGTATGGCCGAATTTCCTCTCCTCTCAATTTGAAACGACAGAAACGTTTCCTGCTCGGCTTACAGATCGTTTAGGACGGTGGAAACGCTTTCCAGCCCACTCACCCTCGCCTCTCCTCCCTGAAGGCAGATATAAAGTAACGTGAGGAGACCGTTGTAAGGTAGCGTTGCCAGTGGAACTGTAGCCTTATTCCAAAGTGAGCGAAGAGTCTCAAAAGCCGATTGAACCCAACGTGTGAGGAGGCTGAGGTCTAGCAGGCAGCAGACTCACCCATGGCCTTCGGAGAGCAGTGCGTAGGACCCCCATTTTACACGTGCTTCACCATAGACGATTCTACCGTGCACACTGAGATGAGTGCAGGTTTCAAGTGCCTCTTGTTAATATGCCTGGTTGTCCCCTTAAGGGCACCCCGTGCACCTGACTTCCATTTGATCAGCCACCTAAGGAGAGGGCTCTGCACGTAGAATTCCCTGCAGTAGCCAGAAAGCAAGCCCTACTCTCTGCGTAAGAGAGACCCACAGGTCTCCCCAGGCAACACTAAAGACTCGGCCTTTCAAATGATCCCACCAGGGGTCAACGTTCGCAGCGAGAGCTGGCTGCCCTCGGCAAAACTCCTCTGAGCAACGCCAGGGCTCCACACCGTGTGGGAATTTCTCCTTCTGTAACATTACCTTTTTCTCACCCGCCAGGAAGCCAGGCCCTTCCCATGGCATTGCACAAAGGGTTTCTGCCTCAGGGAGAAAGGGACTTCTCCTTGGCGGCTTGAATGCTTTCTCCTATCACTCTCAGTTAACTACCCCAGGGAGGACGGTGCTCAGCTTGGGCGGTAAAAACCAGCAGCGGCCAAAGCCCTATAGCTAAAGCTCTCCTTTCTTGACCCAAGCACAAAGTCCCTCTGCCCTGAGGTCGTTGCTTCTCAACCATCCTCCTTCTGGCCAGGAAATCTCACATGTATCTTACCAGCAGGATACCAGCCTTTCATGCAAACTAAAGGAATGCGCTTCTACTCACCCCAGGAAACCAAACTGAGCGCTTCTCTTCTTGCGGCTGAGGACAAAGTGTATTTCAGAGCTCTGCAAACTTTCACCAACCCTGCTTCCTCTGGTGGGGACTCCGTAACAGAGACAGTACACCGTGAGCGAAATCCCGGTTCGTCTCAATTGGACAGGACAAACACGTTTACTGCTCGGGAAACGGGCCTTCCTCGGTAGGGGAAACACTTTCTGGCCAGCGCAGGCCTGCACCTCCTACCTGAAGGCAGCTAGAGAGTACCGGGAGGAACCCGTTGTAGTGCCGGCTTGCCGGGCGAATAGTAGCCTGATTCCGTTGTGACCGAGGAGTTTCACATGCCGAATCAATGCAGTGTGTGACACTTCCAAAATCGAGAGTGCCTCCGACTCCCCCACCACCTAAGGGGAGCAGCTGGCAGGATACAAGTTTCACACAGTACTTGCTTCTACCAGGTAGGCTGAGATGAGTGCACTTTTCAAGTGGCTCTTCTTATCTTGCTTCGACTGTCAATTGAACACAGCTCCACAGGTACCTGACTTCCACATGATCCTCCCCCAAAAGATAGAGTGCTGCTCCTGCAGGGCTCTTGCCCTGCAGTAGAGCGTGTGCAAGCGCTACTGTCGTGTAGGACAGACGGGTATACGCAGGTAACACTCAAGTCTCTTGCTTCCATACTCCTCCACTAAGCGGCCCACGTTCGCAATCAAAGCTGCCCCTGGCAAAACTACTCGGAGCCACCCCCCCACCCCACCCCCCAGGGATCCACGAACAGTGCGAATTTCTCCTTCTGTAATCATATCTTTTTCTCAGCTGGCAGGTAAAGAAGGCCCTTCCCATGGCACTGAAGAAAGGCTTTCTGCTGCAGAAAGGAAGCTACGTCTCTTTGGGCAGGTGGACGGCTATTTCCTCCCTTTCTCGATTAAATGCCGCAAGGAGGAGGGTGTTCGGTTTCGGCCCTAGAAGCAGCCGGGAGCAAAGCCGTATGCCTAAAACGCTCCTCGAGTGAACCAAGGGCGAAAGTCCATCGCCACAGGGGTCGACTTCCTCTGAACCACCTTCCGTGTGCCTAGGAAAACTCACGTATGTTTCAGCACTAGTACAGCAGCCTGTCAAAGAAACCTGAAGGCCCTCGACTCTAGTCACACTAGGAAGGGAAGCTGAGCGCTTCTTATCATTCGGCTGAAGAGGAAGAGGTTTGCAGAGCTCTGCATCCATTCTAACACACTGCGCCCTCTGGTGTTTACTCTTGGACAGAGAGTACGACGTGAGCGAAATTCCTTTTGCCTCCATTTGGCAAGTCGAACCTATTTCTGCTTGGGATACGGATCACTTTAGGCAGTGGAGAAGATGTCTGGGCCACTCACCGTTGCCTCTCTTACCTGAAGGCAGCTCTAAACTGACGTGCGGAAACCCTTGTAGTGCAGGCCTTGCAGAGGCACTGTAGCCTTACTGCAACGCGACCGAAGTTTCAAGAGCCGAATCCATACAATGGGTGATATTTCTGAGTTCTGGCATGCCTGAGACTCACCCATGGTCTACAGAGAGAAGCTGCTAAGATACACAGCTCACACAGCCTTGACTGGAGATGAATCTACCGTGCACGCTGACACAAGGGCATGTTTCAAGTGCCTCTTCTTAATGTGCATGGCTGTCCCTTTGACAGGGCTCCCCATGCACTTGACTGCCATTAGGCCATCCACCTAAGGAAGGGGCTCTGCCCCTAGACCTTCCCTGCAGTACGTACCCAGGAAGCAGGCGCTGCTCCTCATGGAAGGGACACCGGTCTAACCAGGTAACACTCAACACTCGGCCTTCCAAATGCTTCCACTCAACGCTCAACGTTTGCCCCGAAAGCTGCCCTCGCTCAAACTCCACTGAGCGCTGCAAGGCCTCA
Organism: Balaenoptera ricei; assembly: GCF_028023285.1. Taxonomy (NCBI): domain Eukaryota; kingdom Metazoa; phylum Chordata; class Mammalia; order Artiodactyla; family Balaenopteridae; genus Balaenoptera; species Balaenoptera ricei. Next base: position 73,575 of record NW_026777488.1, read on the forward strand.
ACGCAAAGTGCAGAGTTTTCCTTCTGCGACGTTACCACTTTCACACAGCCCAGGAACCCAAGGCCCTTCCCATGGCATTGCAGGTACGGCTTTCTGCTTCAGAGAGGAAGCTACTTCCCTTGGCCAGGTTGAGCGCTCTTCCCATCATTCTCAGTGTACTACCACAGGGAGGAGGTGCTTCACTTTAGCCCCTAGAAGCCGGAGGGACAAAGTCCTATGCCTAAAGCTCTCCCCTCGTTCTCCAAACGCGAAATACTGTCTCCGGGGTGGGGGTGGGGGGGGTCGATGTCTTCTCAAGCGTCCTCCTCGCCCTCGCGGCTAGGGAAAACTCGCATATGTTTTGGCCCTAGGACACCAGCCTTTCATACAAACTTGAAAGCATTCGCCTCTAGGCACCGAGGAAACTAAGCTGAGCCCTGCCCGTCATTCGGCTGTCGAGGAAGAGTAGGGCACACCTTTGCCACCATTCTCCCACCCTGCTTCCTTTGGGGAGGACTGTTTGGCAGAGACAGTACAGTATGGCCGAATTTCCTCTCCTCTCAATTTGAAACGACAGAAACGTTTCCTGCTCGGCTTACAGATCGTTTAGGACGGTGGAAACGCTTTCCAGCCCACTCACCCTCGCCTCTCCTCCCTGAAGGCAGATATAAAGTAACGTGAGGAGACCGTTGTAAGGTAGCGTTGCCAGTGGAACTGTAGCCTTATTCCAAAGTGAGCGAAGAGTCTCAAAAGCCGATTGAACCCAACGTGTGAGGAGGCTGAGGTCTAGCAGGCAGCAGACTCACCCATGGCCTTCGGAGAGCAGTGCGTAGGACCCCCATTTTACACGTGCTTCACCGTAGACGATTCTACCGTGCACACTGAGATGAGTGCAGGTTTCAAGTGCCTCTTGTTAATATGCCTGGTTGTCCCCTTAAGGGCACCCCGTGCACCTGACTTCCATTTGATCAGCCACCTAAGGAGAGGGCTCTGCACGTAGAATTCCCTGCAGTAGCCAGAAAGCAAGCCCTACTCTCTGCGTAAGAGAGACCCACAGGTCTCCCCAGGCAACACTAAAGACTCGGCCTTTCAAATGATCCCACCAGGGGTCAACGTTCGCAGCGAGAGCTGGCTGCCCTCGGCAAAACTCCTCTGAGCAACGCCAGGGCTCCACACCGTGTGGGAATTTCTCCTTCTGTAACATTACCTTTTTCTCACCCGCCAGGAAGCCAGGCCCTTCCCATGGCATTGCACAAAGGGTTTCTGCCTCAGGGAGAAAGGGACTTCTCCTTGGCGGCTTGAATGCTTTCTCCTATCACTCTCAGTTAACTACCCCAGGGAGGACGGTGCTCAGCTTGGGCGGTAAAAACCAGCAGCGGCCAAAGCCCTATAGCTAAAGCTCTCCTTTCTTGACCCAAGCACAAAGTCCCTCTGCCCTGAGGTCGTTGCTTCTCAACCATCCTCCTTCTGGCCAGGAAATCTCACATGTATCTTACCAGCAGGATACCAGCCTTTCATGCAAACTAAAGGAATGCGCTTCTACTCACCCCCAGGAAACCAAACTGAGCGCTTCTCTTCTTGCGGCTGAGGACAAAGTGTATTTCAGAGCTCTGCAAACTTTCACCAACCCTGCTTCCTCTGGTGGGGACTCCGTAACAGAGACAGTACACCGTGAGCGAAATCCCGGTTCGTCTCAATTGGACAGGACAAACACGTTTACTGCTCGGGAAACGGGCCTTCCTCGGTAGGGGAAACACTTTCTGGCCAGCGCAGGCCTGCACCTCCTACCTGAAGGCAGCTAGAGAGTACCGGGAGGAACCCGTTGTAGTGCCGGCTTGCCGGGCGAATAGTAGCCTGATTCCGTTGTGACCGAGGAGTTTCACATGCCGAATCAATGCAGTGTGTGACACTTCCAAAATCGAGAGTGCCTCCGACTCCCCCACCACCTAAGGGGAGCAGCTGGCAGGATACAAGTTTCACACAGTACTTGCTTCTACCAGGTAGGCTGAGATGAGTGCACTTTTCAAGTGGCTCTTCTTATCTTGCTTCGACTGTCAATTGAACACAGCTCCACAGGTACCTGACTTCCACATGATCCTCCCCCAAAAGATAGAGTGCTGCTCCTGCAGGGCTCTTGCCCTGCAGTAGAGCGTGTGCAAGCGCTACTGTCGTGTAGGACAGACGGGTATACGCAGGTAACACTCAAGTCTCTTGCTTCCATACTCCTCCACTAAGCGGCCCACGTTCGCAATCAAAGCTGCCCCTGGCAAAACTACTCGGAGCCACCCCCCCACCCCACCCCCCAGGGATCCACGAACAGTGCGAATTTCTCCTTCTGTAATCATATCTTTTTCTCAGCTGGCAGGTAAAGAAGGCCCTTCCCATGGCACTGAAGAAAGGCTTTCTGCTGCAGAAAGGAAGCTACGTCTCTTTGGGCAGGTGGACGGCTATTTCCTCCCTTTCTCGATTAAATGCCGCAAGGAGGAGGGTGTTCGGTTTCGGCCCTAGAAGCAGCCGGGAGCAAAGCCGTATGCCTAAAACGCTCCTCGAGTGAACCAAGGGCGAAAGTCCATCGCCACAGGGGTCGACTTCCTCTGAACCACCTTCCGTGTGCCTAGGAAAACTCACGTATGTTTCAGCACTAGTACAGCAGCCTGTCAAAGAAACCTGAAGGCCCTCGACTCTAGTCACACTAGGAAGGGAAGCTGAGCGCTTCTTATCATTCGGCTGAAGAGGAAGAGGTTTGCAGAGCTCTGCATCCATTCTAACACACTGCGCCCTCTGGTGTTTACTCTTGGACAGAGAGTACGACGTGAGCGAAATTCCTTTTGCCTCCATTTGGCAAGTCGAACCTATTTCTGCTTGGGATACGGATCACTTTAGGCAGTGGAGAAGATGTCTGGGCCACTCACCGTTGCCTCTCTTACCTGAAGGCAGCTCTAAACTGACGTGCGGAAACCCTTGTAGTGCAGGCCTTGCAGAGGCACTGTAGCCTTACTGCAACGCGACCGAAGTTTCAAGAGCCGAATCCATACAATGGGTGATATTTCTGAGTTCTGGCATGCCTGAGACTCACCCATGGTCTACAGAGAGAAGCTGCTAAGATACACAGCTCACACAGCCTTGACTGGAGATGAATCTACCGTGCACGCTGACACAAGGGCATGTTTCAAGTGCCTCTTCTTAATGTGCATGGCTGTCCCTTTGACAGGGCTCCCCATGCACTTGACTGCCATTAGGCCATCCACCTAAGGAAGGGGCTCTGCCCCTAGACCTTCCCTGCAGTACGTACCCAGGAAGCAGGCGCTGCTCCTCATGGAAGGGACACCGGTCTAACCAGGTAACACTCAACACTCGGCCTTCCAAATGCTTCCACTCAACGCTCAACGTTTGCCCCGAAAGCTGCCCTCGCTCAAACTCCACTGAGCGCTGCAAGGCCTCAACGCAAAGTGCAGAGTTTTCCTTCTGCGACGTTACCACTTTCACACAGCCCAGGAACCCAAGGCCCTTCCCATGGCATTGCAGGTACGGCTTTCTGCTTCAGAGAGGAAGCTACTTCCCTTGGCCAGGTTGAGCGCTCTTCCCATCATTCTCAGTGTACTACCACAGGGAGGAGGTGCTTCACTTTAGCCCCTAGAAGCCGGAGGGACAAAGTCCTATGCCTAAAGCTCTCCCCTCGTTCTCCAAACGCGAAATACTGTCTCCGGGGTGGGGGTGGGGGGGGTCGATGTCTTCTCAAGCGTCCTCCTCGCCCTCGCGGCTAGGGAAAACTCGCATATGTTTTGGCCCTAGGACACCAGCCTTTCATACAAACTTGAAAGCATTCGCCTCTAGGCACCGAGGAAACTAAGCTGAGCCCTGCCCGTCATTCGGCTGTCGAGGAAGAGTAGGGCACACCTTTGCCACCATTCTCCCACCCTGCTTCCTTTGGGGAGGACTGTTTGGCAGAGACAGTACAGTATGGCCGAATTTCCTCTCCTCTCAATTTGAAACGACAGAAACGTTTCCTGCTCGGCTTACAGATCGTTTAGGACGGTGGAAACGCTTTCCAGCCCACTCACCCTCGCCTCTCCTCCCTGAAGGCAGATATAAAGTAACGTGAGGAGACCGTTGTAAGGTAGCGTTGCCAGTGGAACTGTAGCCTTATTCCAAAGTGAGCGAAGAGTCTCAAAAGCCGATTGAACCCAACGTGTGAGGAGGCTGAGGTCTAGCAGGCAGCAGACTCACCCATGGCCTTCGGAGAGCAGTGCGTAGGACCCCCATTTTACACGTGCTTCACCGTAGACGATTCTACCGTGCACACTGAGATGAGTGCAGGTTTCAAGTGCCTCTTGTTAATATGCCTGGTTGTCCCCTTAAGGGCACCCCGTGCACCTGACTTCCATTTGATCAGCCACCTAAGGAGAGGGCTCTGCACGTAGAATTCCCTGCAGTAGCCAGAAAGCAAGCCCTACTCTCTGCGTAAGAGAGACCCACAGGTCTCCCCAGGCAACACTAAAGACTCGGCCTTTCAAATGATCCCACCAGGGGTCAACGTTCGCAGCGAGAGCTGGCTGCCCTCGGCAAAACTCCTCTGAGCAACGCCAGGGCTCCACACCGTGTGGGAATTTCTCCTTCTGTAACATTACCTTTTTCTCACCCGCCAGGAAGCCAGGCCCTTCCCATGGCATTGCACAAAGGGTTTCTGCCTCAGGGAGAAAGGGACTTCTCCTTGGCGGCTTGAATGCTTTCTCCTATCACTCTCAGTTAACTACCCCAGGGAGGACGGTGCTCAGCTTGGGCGGTAAAAACCAGCAGCGGCCAAAGCCCTATAGCTAAAGCTCTCCTTTCTTGACCCAAGCACAAAGTCCCTCTGCCCTGAGGTCGTTGCTTCTCAACCATCCTCCTTCTGGCCAGGAAATCTCACATGTATCTTACCAGCAGGATACCAGCCTTTCATGCAAACTAAAGGAATGCGCTTCTACTCACCCCCAGGAAACCAAACTGAGCGCTTCTCTTCTTGCGGCTGAGGACAAAGTGTATTTCAGAGCTCTGCAAACTTTCACCAACCCTGCTTCCTCTGGTGGGGACTCCGTAACAGAGACAGTACACCGTGAGCGAAATCCCGGTTCGTCTCAATTGGACAGGACAAACACGTTTACTGCTCGGGAAACGGGCCTTCCTCGGTAGGGGAAACACTTTCTGGCCAGCGCAGGCCTGCACCTCCTACCTGAAGGCAGCTAGAGAGTACCGGGAGGAACCCGTTGTAGTGCCGGCTTGCCGGGCGAATAGTAGCCTGATTCCGTTGTGACCGAGGAGTTTCACATGCCGAATCAATGCAGTGTGTGACACTTCCAAAATCGAGAGTGCCTCCGACTCCCCCACCACCTAAGGGGAGCAGCTGGCAGGATACAAGTTTCACACAGTACTTGCTTCTACCAGGTAGGCTGAGATGAGTGCACTTTTCAAGTGGCTCTTCTTATCTTGCTTCGACTGTCAATTGAACACAGCTCCACAGGTACCTGACTTCCACATGATCCTCCCCCAAAAGATAGAGTGCTGCTCCTGCAGGGCTCTTGCCCTGCAGTAGAGCGTGTGCAAGCGCTACTGTCGTGTAGGACAGACGGGTATATGCAGGTAACACTCAAGTCTCTTGCTTCCATACTCCTCCACTAAGCGGCCCACGTTCGCAATCAAAGCTGCCCCTGGCAAAACTACTCGGAGCCACCCCCCCACCCCACCCCCCAGGGATCCACGAACAGTGCGAATTTCTCCTTCTGTAATCATATCTTTTTCTCAGCTGGCAGGTAAAGAAGGCCCTTCCCATGGCACTGAAGAAAGGCTTTCTGCTGCAGAAAGGAAGCTACGTCTCTTTGGGCAGGTGGACGGCTATTTCCTCCCTTTCTCGATTAAATGCCGCAAGGAGGAGGGTGTTCGGTTTCGGCCCTAGAAGCAGCCGGGAGCAAAGCCGTATGCCTAAAACGCTCCTCGAGTGAACCAAGGGCGAAAGTCCATCGCCACAGGGGTCGACTTCCTCTGAACCACCTTCCGTGTGCCTAGGAAAACTCACGTATGTTTCAGCACTAGTACAGCAGCCTGTCAAAGAAACCTGAAGGCCCTCGACTCTAGTCACACTAGGAAGGGAAGCTGAGCGCTTCTTATCATTCGGCTGAAGAGGAAGAGGTTTGCAGAGCTCTGCATCCATTCTAACACACTGCGCCCTCTGGTGTTTACTCTTGGACAGAGAGTACGACGTGAGCGAAATTCCTTTTGCCTCCATTTGGCAAGTCGAACCTATTTCTGCTTGGGATACGGATCACTTTAGGCAGTGGAGAAGATGTCTGGGCCACTCACCGTTGCCTCTCTTACCTGAAGGCAGCTCTAAACTGACGTGCGGAAACCCTTGTAGTGCAGGCCTTGCAGAGGCACTGTAGCCTTACTGCAACGCGACCGAAGTTTCAAGAGCCGAATCCATACAATGGGTGATATTTCTGAGTTCTGGCATGCCTGAGACTCACCCATGGTCTACAGAGAGAAGCTGCTAAGATACACAGCTCACACAGCCTTGACTGGAGATGAATCTACCGTGCACGCTGACACAAGGGCATGTTTCAAGTGCCTCTTCTTAATGTGCATGGCTGTCCCTTTGACAGGGCTCCCCATGCACTTGACTGCCATTAGGCCATCCACCTAAGGAAGGGGCTCTGCCCCTAGACCTTCCCTGCAGTACGTACCCAGGAAGCAGGCGCTGCTCCTCATGGAAGGGACACCGGTCTAACCAGGTAACACTCAACACTCGGCCTTCCAAATGCTTCCACTCAACGCTCAACGTTTGCCCCGAAAGCTGCCCTCGCTCAAACTCCACTGAGCGCTGCAAGGCCTCAACGCAAAGTGCAGAGTTTTCCTTCTGCGACGTTACCACTTTCACACAGCCCAGGAACCCAAGGCCCTTCCCATGGCATTGCAGGTACGGCTTTCTGCTTCAGAGAGGAAGCTACTTCCCTTGGCCAGGTTGAGCGCTCTTCCCATCATTCTCAGTGTACTACCACAGGGAGGAGGTGCTTCACTTTAGCCCCTAGAAGCCGGAGGGACAAAGTCCTATGCCTAAAGCTCTCCCCTCGTTCTCCAAACGCGAAATACTGTCTCCGGGGTGGGGGTGGGGGGGGTCGATGTCTTCTCAAGCGTCCTCCTCGCCCTCGCGGCTAGGGAAAACTCGCATATGTTTTGGCCCTAGGACACCAGCCTTTCATACAAACTTGAAAGCATTCGCCTCTAGGCACCGAGGAAACTAAGCTGAGCCCTGCCCGTCATTCGGCTGTCGAGGAAGAGTAGGGCACACCTTTGCCACCATTCTCCCACCCTGCTTCCTTTGGGGAGGACTGTTTGGCAGAGACAGTACAGTATGGCCGAATTTCCTCTCCTCTCAATTTGAAACGACAGAAACGTTTCCTGCTCGGCTTACAGATCGTTTAGGACGGTGGAAACGCTTTCCAGCCCACTCACCCTCGCCTCTCCTCCCTGAAGGCAGATATAAAGTAACGTGAGGAGACCGTTGTAAGGTAGCGTTGCCAGTGGAACTGTAGCCTTATTCCAAAGTGAGCGAAGAGTCTCAAAAGCCGATTGAACCCAACGTGTGAGGAGGCTGAGGTCTAGCAGGCAGCAGACTCACCCATGGCCTTCGGAGAGCAGTGCGTAGGACCCCCATTTTACACGTGCTTCACCGTAGACGATTCTACCGTGCACACTGAGATGAGTGCAGGTTTCAAGTGCCTCTTGTTAATATGCCTGGTTGTCCCCTTAAGGGCACCCCGTGCACCTGACTTCCATTTGATCAGCCACCTAAGGAGAGGGCTCTGCACGTAGAATTCCCTGCAGTAGCCAGAAAGCAAGCCCTACTCTCTGCGTAAGAGAGACCCACAGGTCTCCCCAGGCAACACTAAAGACTCGGCCTTTCAAATGATCCCACCAGGGGTCAACGTTCGCAGCGAGAGCTGGCTGCCCTCGGCAAAACTCCTCTGAGCAACGCCAGGGCTCCACACCGTGTGGGAATTTCTCCTTCTGTAACATTACCTTTTTCTCACCCGCCAGGAAGCCAGGCCCTTCCCATGGCATTGCACAAAGGGTTTCTGCCTCAGGGAGAAAGGGACTTCTCCTTGGCGGCTTGAATGCTTTCTCCTATCACTCTCAGTTAACTACCCCAGGGAGGACGGTGCTCAGCTTGGGCGGTAAAAACCAGCAGCGGCCAAAGCCCTATAGCTAAAGCTCTCCTTTCTTGACCCAAGCACAAAGTCCCTCTGCCCTGAGGTCGTTGCTTCTCAACCATCCTCCTTCTGGCCAGGAAATCTCACATGTATCTTACCAGCAGGATACCAGCCTTTCATGCAAACTAAAGGAATGCGCTTCTACTCACCCCCAGGAAACCAAACTGAGCGCTTCTCTTCTTGCGGCTGAGGACAAAGTGTATTTCAGAGCTCTGCAAACTTTCACCAACCCTGCTTCCTCTGGTGGGGACTCCGTAACAGAGACAGTACACCGTGAGCGAAATCCCGGTTCGTCTCAATTGGACAGGACAAACACGTTTACTGCTCGGGAAACGGGCCTTCCTCGGTAGGGGAAACACTTTCTGGCCAGCGCAGGCCTGCACCTCCTACCTGAAGGCAGCTAGAGAGTACCGGGAGGAACCCGTTGTAGTGCCGGCTTGCCGGGCGAATAGTAGCCTGATTCCGTTGTGACCGAGGAGTTTCACATGCCGAATCAATGCAGTGTGTGACACTTCCAAAATCGAGAGTGCCTCCGACTCCCCCACCACCTAAGGGGAGCAGCTGGCAGGATACAAGTTTCACACAGTACTTGCTTCTACCAGGTAGGCTGAGATGAGTGCACTTTTCAAGTGGCTCTTCTTATCTTGCTTCGACTGTCAATTGAACACAGCTCCACAGGTACCTGACTTCCACATGATCCTCCCCCAAAAGATAGAGTGCTGCTCCTGCAGGGCTCTTGCCCTGCAGTAGAGCGTGTGCAAGCGCTACTGTCGTGTAGGACAGACGGGTATATGCAGGTAACACTCAAGTCTCTTGCTTCCATACTCCTCCACTAAGCGGCCCACGTTCGCAATCAAAGCTGCCCCTGGCAAAACTACTCGGAGCCACCCCCCCACCCCACCCCCCAGGGATCCACGAACAGTGCGAATTTCTCCTTCTGTAATCATATCTTTTTCTCAGCTGGCAGGTAAAGAAGGCCCTTCCCATGGCACTGAAGAAAGGCTTTCTGCTGCAGAAAGGAAGCTACGTCTCTTTGGGCAGGTGGACGGCTATTTCCTCCCTTTCTCGATTAAATGCCGCAAGGAGGAGGGTGTTCGGTTTCGGCCCTAGAAGCAGCCGGGAGCAAAGCCGTATGCCTAAAACGCTCCTCGAGTGAACCAAGGGCGAAAGTCCATCGCCACAGGGGTCGACTTCCTCTGAACCACCTTCCGTGTGCCTAGGAAAACTCACGTATGTTTCAGCACTAGTACAGCAGCCTGTCAAAGAAACCTGAAGGCCCTCGACTCTAGTCACACTAGGAAGGGAAGCTGAGCGCTTCTTATCATTCGGCTGAAGAGGAAGAGGTTTGCAGAGCTCTGCATCCATTCTAACACACTGCGCCCTCTGGTGTTTACTCTTGGACAGAGAGTACGACGTGAGCGAAATTCCTTTTGCCTCCATTTGGCAAGTCGAACCTATTTCTGCTTGGGATACGGATCACTTTAGGCAGTGGAGAAGATGTCTGGGCCACTCACCGTTGCCTCTCTTACCTGAAGGCAGCTCTAAACTGACGTGCGGAAACCCTTGTAGTGCAGGCCTTGCAGAGGCACTGTAGCCTTACTGCAACGCGACCGAAGTTTCAAGAGCCGAATCCATACAATGGGTGATATTTCTGAGTTCTGGCATGCCTGAGACTCACCCATGGTCTACAGAGAGAAGCTGCTAAGATACACAGCTCACACAGCCTTGACTGGAGATGAATCTACCGTGCACGCTGACACAAGGGCATGTTTCAAGTGCCTCTTCTTAATGTGCATGGCTGTCCCTTTGACAGGGCTCCCCATGCACTTGACTGCCATTAGGCCATCCACCTAAGGAAGGGGCTCTGCCCCTAGACCTTCCCTGCAGTACGTACCCAGGAAGCAGGCGCTGCTCCTCATGGAAGGGACACCGGTCTAACCAGGTAACACTCAACACTCGGCCTTCCAAATGCTTCCACTCAACGCTCAACGTTTGCCCCGAAAGCTGCCCTCGCTCAAACTCCACTGAGCGCTGCAAGGCCTCAACGCAAAGTGCAGAGTTTTCCTTCTGCGACGTTACCACTTTCACACAGCCCAGGCACCCAAGGCCCTTCCCATGGCATTGCAGGTACGGCTTTCTGCTTCAGAGAGGAAGCTACTTCCCTTGGCCAGGTTGAGCGCTCTTCCCATCATTCTCAGTGTACTACCACAGGGAGGAGGTGCTTCACTTTAGCCCCTAGAAGCCGGAGGGACAAAGTCCTATGCCTAAAGCTCTCCCCTCGTTCTCCAAACGCGAAATACTGTCTCCGGGGTGGGGGTGGGGGGGGTCGATGTCTTCTCAAGCGTCCTCCTCGCCCTCGCGGCTAGGGAAAACTCGCATATGTTTTGGCCCTAGGACACCAGCCTTTCATACAAACTTGAAAGCATTCGCCTCTAGGCACCGAGGAAACTAAGCTGAGCCCTGCCCGTCATTCGGCTGTCGAGGAAGAGTAGGGCACACCTTTGCCACCATTCTCCCACCCTGCTTCCTTTGGGGAGGACTGTTTGGCAGAGACAGTACAGTATGGCCGAATTTCCTCTCCTCTCAATTTGAAACGACAGAAACGTTTCCTGCTCGGCTTACAGATCGTTTAGGACGGTGGAAACGCTTTCCAGCCCACTCACCCTCGCCTCTCCTCCCTGAAGGCAGATATAAAGTAACGTGAGGAGACCGTTGTAAGGTAGCGTTGCCAGTGGAACTGTAGCCTTATTCCAAAGTGAGCGAAGAGTCTCAAAAGCCGATTGAACCCAACGTGTGAGGAGGCTGAGGTCTAGCAGGCAGCAGACTCACCCATGGCCTTCGGAGAGCAGTGCGTAGGACCCCCATTTTACACGTGCTTCACCGTAGACGATTCTACCGTGCACACTGAGATGAGTGCAGGTTTCAAGTGCCTCTTGTTAATATGCCTGGTTGTCCCCTTAAGGGCACCCCGTGCACCTGACTTCCATTTGATCAGCCACCTAAGGAGAGGGCTCTGCACGTAGAATTCCCTGCAGTAGCCAGAAAGCAAGCCCTACTCTCTGCGTAAGAGAGACCCACAGGTCTCCCCAGGCAACACTAAAGACTCGGCCTTTCAAATGATCCCACCAGGGGTCAACGTTCGCAGCGAGAGCTGGCTGCCCTCGGCAAAACTCCTCTGAGCAACGCCAGGGCTCCACACCGTGTGGGAATTTCTCCTTCTGTAACATTACCTTTTTCTCACCCGCCAGGAAGCCAGGCCCTTCCCATGGCATTGCACAAAGGGTTTCTGCCTCAGGGAGAAAGGGACTTCTCCTTGGCGGCTTGAATGCTTTCTCCTATCACTCTCAGTTAACTACCCCAGGGAGGACGGTGCTCAGCTTGGGCGGTAAAAACCAGCAGCGGCCAAAGCCCTATAGCTAAAGCTCTCCTTTCTTGACCCAAGCACAAAGTCCCTCTGCCCTGAGGTCGTTGCTTCTCAACCATCCTCCTTCTGGCCAGGAAATCTCACATGTATCTTACCAGCAGGATACCAGCCTTTCATGCAAACTAAAGGAATGCGCTTCTACTCACCCCAGGAAACCAAACTGAGCGCTTCTCTTCTTGCGGCTGAGGACAAAGTGTATTTCAGAGCTCTGCAAACTTTCACCAACCCTGCTTCCTCTGGTGGGGACTCCGTAACAGAGACAGTACACCGTGAGCGAAATCCCGGTTCGTCTCAATTGGACAGGACAAACACGTTTACTGCTCGGGAAACGGGCCTTCCTCGGTAGGGGAAACACTTTCTGGCCAGCGCAGGCCTGCACCTCCTACCTGAAGGCAGCTAGAGAGTACCGGGAGGAACCCGTTGTAGTGCCGGCTTGCCGGGCGAATAGTAGCCTGATTCCGTTGTGACCGAGGAGTTTCACATGCCGAATCAATGCAGTGTGTGACACTTCCAAAATCGAGAGTGCCTCCGACTCCCCCACCACCTAAGGGGAGCAGCTGGCAGGATACAAGTTTCACACAGTACTTGCTTCTACCAGGTAGGCTGAGATGAGTGCACTTTTCAAGTGGCTCTTCTTATCTTGCTTCGACTGTCAATTGAACACAGCTCCACAGGTACCTGACTTCCACATGATCCTCCCCCAAAAGATAGAGTGCTGCTCCTGCAGGGCTCTTGCCCTGCAGTAGAGCGTGTGCAAGCGCTACTGTCGTGTAGGACAGACGGGTATACGCAGGTAACACTCAAGTCTCTTGCTTCCATACTCCTCCACTAAGCGGCCCACGTTCGCAATCAAAGCTGCCCCTGGCAAAACTACTCGGAGCCACCCCCCCACCCCACCCCCCAGGGATCCACGAACAGTGCGAATTTCTCCTTCTGTAATCATATCTTTTTCTCAGCTGGCAGGTAAAGAAGGCCCTTCCCATGGCACTGAAGAAAGGCTTTCTGCTGCAGAAAGGAAGCTACGTCTCTTTGGGCAGGTGGACGGCTATTTCCTCCCTTTCTCGATTAAATGCCGCAAGGAGGAGGGTGTTCGGTTTCGGCCCTAGAAGCAGCCGGGAGCAAAGCCGTATGCCTAAAACGCTCCTCGAGTGAACCAAGGGCGAAAGTCCATCGCCACAGGGGTCGACTTCCTCTGAACCACCTTCCGTGTGCCTAGGAAAACTCACGTATGTTTCAGCACTAGTACAGCAGCCTGTCAAAGAAACCTGAAGGCCCTCGACTCTAGTCACACTAGGAAGGGAAGCTGAGCGCTTCTTATCATTCGGCTGAAGAGGAAGAGGTTTGCAGAGCTCTGCATCCATTCTAACACACTGCGCCCTCTGGTGTTTACTCTTGGACAGAGAGTACGACGTGAGCGAAATTCCTTTTGCCTCCATTTGGCAAGTCGAACCTATTTCTGCTTGGGATACGGATCACTTTAGGCAGTGGAGAAGATGTCTGGGCCACTCACCGTTGCCTCTCTTACCTGAAGGCAGCTCTAAACTGACGTGCGGAAACCCTTGTAGTGCAGGCCTTGCAGAGGCACTGTAGCCTTACTGCAACGCGACCGAAGTTTCAAGAGCCGAATCCATACAATGGGTGATATTTCTGAGTTCTGGCATGCCTGAGACTCACCCATGGTCTACAGAGAGAAGCTGCTAAGATACACAGCTCACACAGCCTTGACTGGAGATGAATCTACCGTGCACGCTGACACAAGGGCATGTTTCAAGTGCCTCTTCTTAATGTGCATGGCTGTCCCTTTGACAGGGCTCCCCATGCACTTGACTGCCATTAGGCCATCCACCTAAGGAAGGGGCTCTGCCCCTAGACCTTCCCTGCAGTACGTACCCAGGAAGCAGGCGCTGCTCCTCATGGAAGGGACACCGGTCTAACCAGGTAACACTCAACACTCGGCCTTCCAAATGCTTCCACTCAACGCTCAACGTTTGCCCCGAAAGCTGCCCTCGCTCAAACTCCACTGAGCGCTGCAAGGCCTCAACGCAAAGTGCAGAGTTTTCCTTCTGCGACGTTACCACTTTCACACAGCCCAGGCACCCAAGGCCCTTCCCATGGCATTGCAGGTACGGCTTTCTGCTTCAGAGAGGAAGCTACTTCCCTTGGCCAGGTTGAGCGCTCTTCCCATCATTCTCAGTGTACTACCACAGGGAGGAGGTGCTTCACTTTAGCCCCTAGAAGCCGGAGGGACAAAGTCCTATGCCTAAAGCTCTCCCCTCGTTCTCCAAACGCGAAATACTGTCTCCGGGGTGGGGGTGGGGGGGGTCGATGTCTTCTCAAGCGTCCTCCTCGCCCTCGCGGCTAGGGAAAACTCGCATATGTTTTGGCCCTAGGACACCAGCCTTTCATACAAACTTGAAAGCATTCGCCTCTAGGCACCGAGGAAACTAAGCTGAGCCCTGCCCGTCATTCGGCTGTCGAGGAAGAGTAGGGCACACCTTTGCCACCATTCTCCCACCCTGCTTCCTTTGGGGAGGACTGTTTGGCAGAGACAGTACAGTATGGCCGAATTTCCTCTCCTCTCAATTTGAAACGACAGAAACGTTTCCTGCTCGGCTTACAGATCGTTTAGGACGGTGGAAACGCTTTCCAGCCCACTCACCCTCGCCTCTCCTCCCTGAAGGCAGATATAAAGTAACGTGAGGAGACCGTTGTAAGGTAGCGTTGCCAGTGGAACTGTAGCCTTATTCCAAAGTGAGCGAAGAGTCTCAAAAGCCGATTGAACCCAACGTGTGAGGAGGCTGAGGTCTAGCAGGCAGCAGACTCACCCATGGCCTTCGGAGAGCAGTGCGTAGGACCCCCATTTTACACGTGCTTCACCGTAGACGATTCTACCGTGCACACTGAGATGAGTGCAGGTTTCAAGTGCCTCTTGTTAATATGCCTGGTTGTCCCCTTAAGGGCACCCCGTGCACCTGACTTCCATTTGATCAGCCACCTAAGGAGAGGGCTCTGCACGTAGAATTCCCTGCAGTAGCCAGAAAGCAAGCCCTACTCTCTGCGTAAGAGAGACCCACAGGTCTCCCCAGGCAACACTAAAGACTCGGCCTTTCAAATGATCCCACCAGGGGTCAACGTTCGCAGCGAGAGCTGGCTGCCCTCGGCAAAACTCCTCTGAGCAACGCCAGGGCTCCACACCGTGTGGGAATTTCTCCTTCTGTAACATTACCTTTTTCTCACCCGCCAGGAAGCCAGGCCCTTCCCATGGCATTGCACAAAGGGTTTCTGCCTCAGGGAGAAAGGGACTTCTCCTTGGCGGCTTGAATGCTTTCTCCTATCACTCTCAGTTAACTACCCCAGGGAGGACGGTGCTCAGCTTGGGCGGTAAAAACCAGCAGCGGCCAAAGCCCTATAGCTAAAGCTCTCCTTTCTTGACCCAAGCACAAAGTCCCTCTGCCCTGAGGTCGTTGCTTCTCAACCATCCTCCTTCTGGCCAGGAAATCTCACATGTATCTTACCAGCAGGATACCAGCCTTTCATGCAAACTAAAGGAATGCGCTTCTACTCACCCCCAGGAAACCAAACTGAGCGCTTCTCTTCTTGCGGCTGAGGACAAAGTGTATTTCAGAGCTCTGCAAACTTTCACCAACCCTGCTTCCTCTGGTGGGGACTCCGTAACAGAGACAGTACACCGTGAGCGAAATCCCGGTTCGTCTCAATTGGACAGGACAAACACGTTTACTGCTCGGGAAACGGGCCTTCCTCGGTAGGGGAAACACTTTCTGGCCAGCGCAGGCCTGCACCTCCTACCTGAAGGCAGCTAGAGAGTACCGGGAGGAACCCGTTGTAGTGCCGGCTTGCCGGGCGAATAGTAGCCTGATTCCGTTGTGACCGAGGAGTTTCACATGCCGAATCAATGCAGTGTGTGACACTTCCAAAATCGAGAGTGCCTCCGACTCCCCCACCACCTAAGGGGAGCAGCTGGCAGGATACAAGTTTCACACAGTACTTGCTTCTACCAGGTAGGCTGAGATGAGTGCACTTTTCAAGTGGCTCTTCTTATCTTGCTTCGACTGTCAATTGAACACAGCTCCACAGGTACCTGACTTCCACATGATCCTCCCCCAAAAGATAGAGTGCTGCTCCTGCAGGGCTCTTGCCCTGCAGTAGAGCGTGTGCAAGCGCTACTGTCGTGTAGGACAGACGGGTATACGCAGGTAACACTCAAGTCTCTTGCTTCCATACTCCTCCACTAAGCGGCCCACGTTCGCAATCAAAGCTGCCCCTGGCAAAACTACTCGGAGCCACCCCCCCACCCCACCCCCCAGGGATCCACGAACAGTGCGAATTTCTCCTTCTGTAATCATATCTTTTTCTCAGCTGGCAGGTAAAGAAGGCCCTTCCCATGGCACTGAAGAAAGGCTTTCTGCTGCAGAAAGGAAGCTACGTCTCTTTGGGCAGGTGGACGGCTATTTCCTCCCTTTCTCGATTAAATGCCGCAAGGAGGAGGGTGTTCGGTTTCGGCCCTAGAAGCAGCCGGGAGCAAAGCCGTATGCCTAAAACGCTCCTCGAGTGAACCAAGGGCGAAAGTCCATCGCCACAGGGGTCGACTTCCTCTGAACCACCTTCCGTGTGCCTAGGAAAACTCACGTATGTTTCAGCACTAGTACAGCAGCCTGTCAAAGAAACCTGAAGGCCCTCGACTCTAGTCACACTAGGAAGGGAAGCTGAGCGCTTCTTATCATTCGGCTGAAGAGGAAGAGGTTTGCAGAGCTCTGCATCCATTCTAACACACTGCGCCCTCTGGTGTTTACTCTTGGACAGAGAGTACGACGTGAGCGAAATTCCTTTTGCCTCCATTTGGCAAGTCGAACCTATTTCTGCTTGGGATACGGATCACTTTAGGCAGTGGAGAAGATGTCTGGGCCACTCACCGTTGCCTCTCTTACCTGAAGGCAGCTCTAAACTGACGTGCGGAAACCCTTGTAGTGCAGGCCTTGCAGAGGCACTGTAGCCTTACTGCAACGCGACCGAAGTTTCAAGAGCCGAATCCATACAATGGGTGATATTTCTGAGTTCTGGCATGCCTGAGACTCACCCATGGTCTACAGAGAGAAGCTGCTAAGATACACAGCTCACACAGCCTTGACTGGAGATGAATCTACCGTGCACGCTGACACAAGGGCATGTTTCAAGTGCCTCTTCTTAATGTGCATGGCTGTCCCTTTGACAGGGCTCCCCATGCACTTGACTGCCATTAGGCCATCCACCTAAGGAAGGGGCTCTGCCCCTAGACCTTCCCTGCAGTACGTACCCAGGAAGCAGGCGCTGCTCCTCATGGAAGGGACACCGGTCTAACCAGGTAACACTCAACACTCGGCCTTCCAAATGCTTCCACTCAACGCTCAACGTTTGCCCCGAAAGCTGCCCTCGCTCAAACTCCACTGAGCGCTGCAAGGCCTCAACGCAAAGTGCAGAGTTTTCCTTCTGCGACGTTACCACTTTCACACAGCCCAGGCACCCAAGGCCCTTCCCATGGCATTGCAGGTACGGCTTTCTGCTTCAGAGAGGAAGCTACTTCCCTTGGCCAGGTTGAGCGCTCTTCCCATCATTCTCAGTGTACTACCACAGGGAGGAGGTGCTTCACTTTAGCCCCTAGAAGCCGGAGGGACAAAGTCCTATGCCTAAAGCTCTCCCCTCGTTCTCCAAACGCGAAATACTGTCTCCGGGGTGGGGGTGGGGGGGGTCGATGTCTTCTCAAGCGTCCTCCTCGCCCTCGCGGCTAGGGAAAACTCGCATATGTTTTGGCCCTAGGACACCAGCCTTTCATACAAACTTGAAAGCATTCGCCTCTAGGCACCGAGGAAACTAAGCTGAGCCCTGCCCGTCATTCGGCTGTCGAGGAAGAGTAGGGCACACCTTTGCCACCATTCTCCCACCCTGCTTCCTTTGGGGAGGACTCTTTGGCAGAGACAGTACAGTATGGCCGAATTTCCTCTCCTCTCAATTTGAAACGACAGAAACGTTTCCTGCTCGGCTTACAGATCGTTTAGGACGGTGGAAACGCTTTCCAGCCCACTCACCCTCGCCTCTCCTCCCTGAAGGCAGATATAAAGTAACGTGAGGAGACCGTTGTAAGGTAGCGTTGCCAGTGGAACTGTAGCCTTATTCCAAAGTGAGCGAAGAGTCTCAAAAGCCGATTGAACCCAACGTGTGAGGAGGCTGAGGTCTAGCAGGCAGCAGACTCACCCATGGCCTTCGGAGAGCAGTGCGTAGGACCCCCATTTTACACGTGCTTCACCGTAGACGATTCTACCGTGCACACTGAGATGAGTGCAGGTTTCAAGTGCCTCTTGTTAATATGCCTGGTTGTCCCCTTAAGGGCACCCCGTGCACCTGACTTCCATTTGATCAGCCACCTAAGGAGAGGGCTCTGCACGTAGAATTCCCTGCAGTAGCCAGAAAGCAAGCCCTACTCTCTGCGTAAGAGAGACCCACAGGTCTCCCCAGGCAACACTAAAGACTCGGCCTTTCAAATGATCCCACCAGGGGTCAACGTTCGCAGCGAGAGCTGGCTGCCCTCGGCAAAACTCCTCTGAGCAACGCCAGGGCTCCACACCGTGTGGGAATTTCTCCTTCTGTAACATTACCTTTTTCTCACCCGCCAGGAAGCCAGGCCCTTCCCATGGCATTGCACAAAGGGTTTCTGCCTCAGGGAGAAAGGGACTTCTCCTTGGCGGCTTGAATGCTTTCTCCTATCACTCTCAGTTAACTACCCCAGGGAGGACGGTGCTCAGCTTGGGCGGTAAAAACCAGCAGCGGCCAAAGCCCTATAGCTAAAGCTCTCCTTTCTTGACCCAAGCACAAAGTCCCTCTGCCCTGAGGTCGTTGCTTCTCAACCATCCTCCTTCTGGCCAGGAAATCTCACATGTATCTTACCAGCAGGATACCAGCCTTTCATGCAAACTAAAGGAATGCGCTTCTACTCACCCCAGGAAACCAAACTGAGCGCTTCTCTTCTTGCGGCTGAGGACAAAGTGTATTTCAGAGCTCTGCAAACTTTCACCAACCCTGCTTCCTCTGGTGGGGACTCCGTAACAGAGACAGTACACCGTGAGCGAAATCCCGGTTCGTCTCAATTGGACAGGACAAACACGTTTACTGCTCGGGAAACGGGCCTTCCTCGGTAGGGGAAACACTTTCTGGCCAGCGCAGGCCTGCACCTCCTACCTGAAGGCAGCTAGAGAGTACCGGGAGGAACCCGTTGTAGTGCCGGCTTGCCGGGCGAATAGTAGCCTGATTCCGTTGTGACCGAGGAGTTTCACATGCCGAATCAATGCAGTGTGCGACACTTCCAAAATCGAGAGTGCCTCCGACTCCCCCACCACCTAAGGGGAGCAGCTGGCAGGATACAAGTTTCACACAGTACTTGCTTCTACCAGGTAGGCTGAGATGAGTGCACTTTTCAAGTGGCTCTTCTTATCTTGCTTCGACTGTCAATTGAACACAGCTCCACAGGTACCTGACTTCCACATGATCCTCCCCCAAAAGATAGAGTGCTGCTCCTGCAGGGCTCTTGCCCTGCAGTAGAGCGTGTGCAAGCGCTACTGTCGTGTAGGACAGACGGGTATATGCAGGTAACACTCAAGTCTCTTGCTTCCATACTCCTCCACTAAGCGGCCCACGTTCGCAATCAAAGCTGCCCCTGGCAAAACTACTCGGAGCCACCCCCCCACCCCACCCCCCAGGGATCCACGAACAGTGCGAATTTCTCCTTCTGTAATCATATCTTTTTCTCAGCTGGCAGGTAAAGAAGGCCCTTCCCATGGCACTGAAGAAAGGCTTTCTGCTGCAGAAAGGAAGCTACGTCTCTTTGGGCAGGTGGACGGCTATTTCCTCCCTTTCTCGATTAAATGCCGCAAGGAGGAGGGTGTTCGGTTTCGGCCCTAGAAGCAGCCGGGAGCAAAGCCGTATGCCTAAAACGCTCCTCGAGTGAACCAAGGGCGAAAGTCCATCGCCACAGGGGTCGACTTCCTCTGAACCACCTTCCGTGTGCCTAGGAAAACTCACGTATGTTTCAGCACTAGTACAGCAGCCTGTCAAAGAAACCTGAAGGCCCTCGACTCTAGTCACACTAGGAAGGGAAGCTGAGCGCTTCTTATCATTCGGCTGAAGAGGAAGAGGTTTGCAGAGCTCTGCATCCATTCTAACACACTGCGCCCTCTGGTGTTTACTCTTGGACAGAGAGTACGACGTGAGCGAAATTCCTTTTGCCTCCATTTGGCAAGTCGAACCTATTTCTGCTTGGGATACGGATCACTTTAGGCAGTGGAGAAGATGTCTGGGCCACTCACCGTTGCCTCTCTTACCTGAAGGCAGCTCTAAACTGACGTGCGGAAACCCTTGTAGTGCAGGCCTTGCAGAGGCACTGTAGCCTTACTGCAACGCGACCGAAGTTTCAAGAGCCGAATCCATACAATGGGTGATATTTCTGAGTTCTGGCATGCCTGAGACTCACCCATGGTCTACAGAGAGAAGCTGCTAAGATACACAGCTCACACAGCCTTGACTGGAGATGAATCTACCGTGCACGCTGACACAAGGGCATGTTTCAAGTGCCTCTTCTTAATGTGCATGGCTGTCCCTTTGACAGGGCTCCCCATGCACTTGACTGCCATTAGGCCATCCACCTAAGGAAGGGGCTCTGCCCCTAGACCTTCCCTGCAGTACGTACCCAGGAAGCAGGCGCTGCTCCTCATGGAAGGGACACCGGTCTAACCAGGTAACACTCAACACTCGGCCTTCCAAATGCTTCCACTCAACGCTCAACGTTTGCCCCGAAAGCTGCCCTCGCTCAAACTCCACTGAGCGCTGCAAGGCCTCAACGCAAAGTGCAGAGTTTTCCTTCTGCGACGTTACCACTTTCACACAGCCCAGGCACCCAAGGCCCTTCCCATGGCATTGCAGGTACGGCTTTCTGCTTCAGAGAGGAAGCTACTTCCCTTGGCCAGGTTGAGCGCTCTTCCCATCATTCTCAGTGTACTACCACAGGGAGGAGGTGCTTCACTTTAGCCCCTAGAAGCCGGAGGGACAAAGTCCTATGCCTAAAGCTCTCCCCTCGTTCTCCAAACGCGAAATACTGTCTCCGGGGTGGGGGTGGGGGGGGTCGATGTCTTCTCAAGCGTCCTCCTCGCCCTCGCGGCTAGGGAAAACTCGCATATGTTTTGGCCCTAGGACACCAGCCTTTCATACAAACTTGAAAGCATTCGCCTCTAGGCACCGAGGAAACTAAGCTGAGCCCTGCCCGTCATTCGGCTGTCGAGGAAGAGTAGGGCACACCTTTGCCACCATTCTCCCACCCTGCTTCCTTTGGGGAGGACTCTTTGGCAGAGACAGTACAGTATGGCCGAATTTCCTCTCCTCTCAATTTGAAACGACAGAAACGTTTCCTGCTCGGCTTACAGATCGTTTAGGACGGTGGAAACGCTTTCCAGCCCACTCACCCTCGCCTCTCCTCCCTGAAGGCAGATATAAAGTAACGTGAGGAGACCGTTGTAAGGTAGCGTTGCCAGTGGAACTGTAGCCTTATTCCAAAGTGAGCGAAGAGTCTCAAAAGCCGATTGAACCCAACGTGTGAGGAGGCTGAGGTCTAGCAGGCAGCAGACTCACCCATGGCCTTCGGAGAGCAGTGCGTAGGACCCCCATTTTACACGTGCTTCACCGTAGACGATTCTACCGTGCACACTGAGATGAGTGCAGGTTTCAAGTGCCTCTTGTTAATATGCCTGGTTGTCCCCTTAAGGGCACCCCGTGCACCTGACTTCCATTTGATCAGCCACCTAAGGAGAGGGCTCTGCACGTAGAATTCCCTGCAGTAGCCAGAAAGCAAGCCCTACTCTCTGCGTAAGAGAGACCCACAGGTCTCCCCAGGCAACACTAAAGACTCGGCCTTTCAAATGATCCCACCAGGGGTCAACGTTCGCAGCGAGAGCTGGCTGCCCTCGGCAAAACTCCTCTGAGCAACGCCAGGGCTCCACACCGTGTGGGAATTTCTCCTTCTGTAACATTACCTTTTTCTCACCCGCCAGGAAGCCAGGCCCTTCCCATGGCATTGCACAAAGGGTTTCTGCCTCAGGGAGAAAGGGACTTCTCCTTGGCGGCTTGAATGCTTTCTCCTATCACTCTCAGTTAACTACCCCAGGGAGGACGGTGCTCAGCTTGGGCGGTAAAAACCAGCAGCGGCCAAAGCCCTATAGCTAAAGCTCTCCTTTCTTGACCCAAGCACAAAGTCCCTCTGCCCTGAGGTCGTTGCTTCTCAACCATCCTCCTTCTGGCCAGGAAATCTCACATGTATCTTACCAGCAGGATACCAGCCTTTCATGCAAACTAAAGGAATGCGCTTCTACTCACCCCAGGAAACCAAACTGAGCGCTTCTCTTCTTGCGGCTGAGGACAAAGAGTATTTCAGAGCTCTGCAAACTTTCACCAACCCTGCTTCCTCTGGTGGGGACTCCGTAACAGAGACAGTACACCGTGAGCGAAATCCCGGTTCGTCTCAATTGGACAGGACAAACACGTTTACTGCTCGGGAAACGGGCCTTCCTCGGTAGGGGAAACACTTTCTGGCCAGCGCAGGCCTGCACCTCCTACCTGAAGGCAGCTAGAGAGTACCGGGAGGAACCCGTTGTAGTGCCGGCTTGCCGGGCGAATAGTAGCCTGATTCCGTTGTGACCGAGGAGTTTCACATGCCGAATCAATGCAGTGTGCGACACTTCCAAAATCGAGAGTGCCTCCGACTCCCCCACCACCTAAGGGGAGCAGCTGGCAGGATACAAGTTTCACACAGTACTTGCTTCTACCAGGTAGGCTGAGATGAGTGCACTTTTCAAGTGGCTCTTCTTATCTTGCTTCGACTGTCAATTGAACACAGCTCCACAGGTACCTGACTTCCACATGATCCTCCCCCAAAAGATAGAGTGCTGCTCCTGCAGGGCTCTTGCCCTGCAGTAGAGCGTGTGCAAGCGCTACTGTCGTGTAGGACAGACGGGTATACGCAGGTAACACTCAAGTCTCTTGCTTCCATACTCCTCCACTAAGCGGCCCACGTTCGCAATCAAAGCTGCCCCTGGCAAAACTACTCGGAGCCACCCCCCCACCCCACCCCCCAGGGATCCACGAACAGTGCGAATTTCTCCTTCTGTAATCATATCTTTTTCTCAGCTGGCAGGTAAAGAAGGCCCTTCCCATGGCACTGAAGAAAGGCTTTCTGCTGCAGAAAGGAAGCTACGTCTCTTTGGGCAGGTGGACGGCTATTTCCTCCCTTTCTCGATTAAATGCCGCAAGGAGGAGGGTGTTCGGTTTCGGCCCTAGAAGCAGCCGGGAGCAAAGCCGTATGCCTAAAACGCTCCTCGAGTGAACCAAGGGCGAAAGTCCATCGCCACAGGGGTCGACTTCCTCTGAACCACCTTCCGTGTGCCTAGGAAAACTCACGTATGTTTCAGCACTAGTACAGCAGCCTGTCAAAGAAACCTGAAGGCCCTCGACTCTAGTCACACTAGGAAGGGAAGCTGAGCGCTTCTTATCATTCGGCTGAAGAGGAAGAGGTTTGCAGAGCTCTGCATCCATTCTAACACACTGCGCCCTCTGGTGTTTACTCTTGGACAGAGAGTACGACGTGAGCGAAATTCCTTTTGCCTCCATTTGGCAAGTCGAACCTATTTCTGCTTGGGATACGGATCACTTTAGGCAGTGGAGAAGATGTCTGGGCCACTCACCGTTGCCTCTCTTACCTGAAGGCAGCTCTAAACTGACGTGCGGAAACCCTTGTAGTGCAGGCCTTGCAGAGGCACTGTAGCCTTACTGCAACGCGACCGAAGTTTCAAGAGCCGAATCCATACAATGGGTGATATTTCTGAGTTCTGGCATGCCTGAGACTCACCCATGGTCTACAGAGAGAAGCTGCTAAGATACACAGCTCACACAGCCTTGACTGGAGATGAATCTACCGTGCACGCTGACACAAGGGCATGTTTCAAGTGCCTCTTCTTAATGTGCATGGCTGTCCCTTTGACAGGGCTCCCCATGCACTTGACTGCCATTAGGCCATCCACCTAAGGAAGGGGCTCTGCCCCTAGACCTTCCCTGCAGTACGTACCCAGGAAGCAGGCGCTGCTCCTCATGGAAGGGACACCGGTCTAACCAGGTAACACTCAACACTCGGCCTTCCAAATGCTTCCACTCAACGCTCAACGTTTGCCCCGAAAGCTGCCCTCGCTCAAACTCCACTGAGCGCTGCAAGGCCTCAACGCAAAGTGCAGAGTTTTCCTTCTGCGACGTTACCACTTTCACACAGCCCAGGCACCCAAGGCCCTTCCCATGGCATTGCAGGTACGGCTTTCTGCTTCAGAGAGGAAGCTACTTCCCTTGGCCAGGTTGAGCGCTCTTCCCATCATTCTCAGTGTACTACCACAGGGAGGAGGTGCTTCACTTTAGCCCCTAGAAGCCGGAGGGACAAAGTCCTATGCCTAAAGCTCTCCCCTCGTTCTCCAAACGCGAAATACTGTCTCCGGGGTGGGGGTGGGGGGGGTCGATGTCTTCTCAAGCGTCCTCCTCGCCCTCGCGGCTAGGGAAAACTCGCATATGTTTTGGCCCTAGGACACCAGCCTTTCATACAAACTTGAAAGCATTCGCCTCTAGGCACCGAGGAAACTAAGCTGAGCCCTGCCCGTCATTCGGCTGTCGAGGAAGAGTAGGGCACACCTTTGCCACCATTCTCCCACCCTGCTTCCTTTGGGGAGGACTCTTTGGCAGAGACAGTACAGTATGGCCGAATTTCCTCTCCTCTCAATTTGAAACGACAGAAACGTTTCCTGCTCGGCTTACAGATCGTTTAGGACGGTGGAAACGCTTTCCAGCCCACTCACCCTCGCCTCTCCTCCCTGAAGGCAGATATAAAGTAACGTGAGGAGACCGTTGTAAGGTAGCGTTGCCAGTGGAACTGTAGCCTTATTCCAAAGTGAGCGAAGAGTCTCAAAAGCCGATTGAACCCAACGTGTGAGGAGGCTGAGGTCTAGCAGGCAGCAGACTCACCCATGGCCTTCGGAGAGCAGTGCGTAGGACCCCCATTTTACACGTGCTTCACCGTAGACGATTCTACCGTGCACACTGAGATGAGTGCAGGTTTCAAGTGCCTCTTGTTAATATGCCTGGTTGTCCCCTTAAGGGCACCCCGTGCACCTGACTTCCATTTGATCAGCCACCTAAGGAGAGGGCTCTGCACGTAGAATTCCCTGCAGTAGCCAGAAAGCAAGCCCTACTCTCTGCGTAAGAGAGACCCACAGGTCTCCCCAGGCAACACTAAAGACTCGGCCTTTCAAATGATCCCACCAGGGGTCAACGTTCGCAGCGAGAGCTGGCTGCCCTCGGCAAAACTCCTCTGAGCAACGCCAGGGCTCCACACCGTGTGGGAATTTCTCCTTCTGTAACATTACCTTTTTCTCACCCGCCAGGAAGCCAGGCCCTTCCCATGGCATTGCACAAAGGGTTTCTGCCTCAGGGAGAAAGGGACTTCTCCTTGGCGGCTTGAATGCTTTCTCCTATCACTCTCAGTTAACTACCCCAGGGAGGACGGTGCTCAGCTTGGGCGGTAAAAACCAGCAGCGGCCAAAGCCCTATAGCTAAAGCTCTCCTTTCTTGACCCAAGCACAAAGTCCCTCTGCCCTGAGGTCGTTGCTTCTCAACCATCCTCCTTCTGGCCAGGAAATCTCACATGTATCTTACCAGCAGGATACCAGCCTTTCATGCAAACTAAAGGAATGCGCTTCTACTCACCCCAGGAAACCAAACTGAGCGCTTCTCTTCTTGCGGCTGAGGACAAAGAGTATTTCAGAGCTCTGCAAACTTTCACCAACCCTGCTTCCTCTGGTGGGGACTCCGTAACAGAGACAGTACACCGTGAGCGAAATCCCGGTTCGTCTCAATTGGACAGGACAAACACGTTTACTGCTCGGGAAACGGGCCTTCCTCGGTAGGGGAAACACTTTCTGGCCAGCGCAGGCCTGCACCTCCTACCTGAAGGCAGCTAGAGAGTACCGGGAGGAACCCGTTGTAGTGCCGGCTTGCCGGGCGAATAGTAGCCTGATTCCGTTGTGACCGAGGAGTTTCACATGCCGAATCAATGCAGTGTGCGACACTTCCAAAATCGAGAGTGCCTCCGACTCCCCCACCACCTAAGGGGAGCAGCTGGCAGGATACAAGTTTCACACAGTACTTGCTTCTACCAGGTAGGCTGAGATGAGTGCACTTTTCAAGTGGCTCTTCTTATCTTGCTTCGACTGTCAATTGAACACAGCTCCACAGGTACCTGACTTCCACATGATCCTCCCCCAAAAGATAGAGTGCTGCTCCTGCAGGGCTCTTGCCCTGCAGTAGAGCGTGTGCAAGCGCTACTGTCGTGTAGGACAGACGGGTATACGCAGGTAACACTCAAGTCTCTTGCTTCCATACTCCTCCACTAAGCGGCCCACGTTCGCAATCAAAGCTGCCCCTGGCAAAACTACTCGGAGCCACCCCCCCACCCCACCCCCCAGGGATCCACGAACAGTGCGAATTTCTCCTTCTGTAATCATATCTTTTTCTCAGCTGGCAGGTAAAGAAGGCCCTTCCCATGGCACTGAAGAAAGGCTTTCTGCTGCAGAAAGGAAGCTACGTCTCTTTGGGCAGGTGGACGGCTATTTCCTCCCTTTCTCGATTAAATGCCACAAGGAGGAGGGTGTTCGGTTTCGGCCCTAGAAGCAGCCGGGAGCAAAGCCGTATGCCTAAAACGCTCCTCGAGTGAACCAAGGGCGAAAGTCCATCGCCACAGGGGTCGACTTCCTCTGAACCACCTTCCGTGTGCCTAGGAAAACTCACGTATGTTTCAGCACTAGTACAGCAGCCTGTCAAACAAACCTGAAGGCCCTCGACTCTAGTCACACTAGGAAAGGAAGCTGAGCGCTTCTTATCATTCGGCTGAAGAGGAAGAGGTTTGCAGAGCTCTGCATCCATTCTAACACACTGCGCCCTCTGGTGTTTACTCTTGGACAGAGAGTACGACGTGAGCGAAATTCCTTTTGCCTCCATTTGGCAAGTCGAACCTATTTCTGCTTGGGATACGGATCACTTTAGGCAGTGGAGAAGATTTCTGGGCCACTCACCGTTGCCTCTCTTACCTGAAGGCAGCTCTAAACTGACGTGCGGAAACCCTTGTAGTGCAGGCCTTGCAGAGGCACTGTAGCCTTACTGCAACGCGACCGAAGTTTCAAGAGCCGAATCCATACAATGGGTGATATTTCTGAGTTCTGGCATGCCTGAGACTCACCCATGGTCTACAGAGAGAAGCTGCTAAGATACACAGCTCACACAGCCTTGACTGGAGATGAATCTACCGTGCACGCTGACACAAGGGCATGTTTCAAGTGCCTCTTCTTAATGTGCATGGCTGTCCCTTTGACAGGGCTCCCCATGCACTTGACTGCCATTAGGCCATCCACCTAAGGAAGGGGCTCTGCCCCTAGACCTTCCCTGCAGTACGTACCCAGGAAGCAGGCGCTGCTCCTCATGGAAGGGACACCGGTCTAACCAGGTAACACTCAACACTCGGCCTTCCAAATGCTTCCACTCAACGCTCAACGTTTGCCCCGAAAGCTGCCCTCGCTCAAACTCCACTGAGCACTGCAAGGCCTCAACGCAAAGTGCAGAGTTTTCCTTCTGCGACGTTACCACTTTCACACAGCCCAGGAACCCAAGGCCCTTCCCATGGCATTGCAGGTACGGCTTTCTGCTTCAGAGAGGAAGCTACTTCCCTTGGCCAGGTTGAGCGCTCTTCCCATCATTCTCAGTGTACTACCACAGGGAGGAGGTGCTTCACTTTAGCCCCTAGAAGCCGGAGGGACAAAGTCCTATGCCTAAAGCTCTCCCCTCGTTCTCCAAACGCGAAATACTGTCTCCGGGGTGGGGGTGGGGGGGGGTCGATGTCTTCTCAAGCGTCCTCCTCGCCCTCGCGGCTAGGGAAAACTCGCATATGTTTTGGCCCTAGGACACCAGCCTTTCATACAAACTTGAAAGCATTCGCCTCTAGGCACCGAGGAAACTAAGCTGAGCCCTGCCCGTCATTCGGCTGTCGAGGAAGAGTAGGGCACACCTTTGCCACCATTCTCCCACCCTGCTTCCTTTGGGGAGGACTCTTTGGCAGAGACAGTACAGTATGGCCGAATTTCCTCTCCTCTCAATTTGAAACGACAGAAACGTTTCCTGCTCGGCTTACAGATCGTTTAGGACGGTGGAAACGCTTTCCAGCCCACTCACCCTCGCCTCTCCTCCCTGAAGGCAGATATAAAGTAACGTGAGGAGACCGTTGTAAGGTAGCGTTGCCAGTGGAACTGTAGCCTTATTCCAAAGTGAGCGAAGAGTCTCAAAAGCCGATTGAACCCAACGTGTGAGGAGGCTGAGGTCTAGCAGGCAGCAGACTCACCCATGGCCTTCGGAGAGCAGTGCGTAGGACCCCCATTTTACACGTGCTTCACCGTAGACGATTCTACCGTGCACACTGAGATGAGTGCAGGTTTCAAGTGCCTCTTGTTAATATGCCTGGTTGTCCCCTTAAGGGCACCCCGTGCACCTGACTTCCATTTGATCAGCCACCTAAGGAGAGGGCTCTGCACGTAGAATTCCCTGCAGTAGCCAGAAAGCAAGCCCTACTCTCTGCGTAAGAGAGACCCACAGGTCTCCCCAGGCAACACTAAAGACTCGGCCTTTCAAATGATCCCACCAGGGGTCAACGTTCGCAGCGAGAGCTGGCTGCCCTCGGCAAAACTCCTCTGAGCAACGCCAGGGCTCCACACCGTGTGGGAATTTCTCCTTCTGTAACATTACCTTTTTCTCACCCGCCAGGAAGCCAGGCCCTTCCCATGGCATTGCACAAAGGGTTTCTGCCTCAGGGAGAAAGGGACTTCTCCTTGGCGGCTTGAATGCTTTCTCCTATCACTCTCAGTTAACTACCCCAGGGAGGACGGTGCTCAGCTTGGGCGGTAAAAACCAGCAGCGGCCAAAGCCCTATAGCTAAAGCTCTCCTTTCTTGACCCAAGCACAAAGTCCCTCTGCCCTGAGGTCGTTGCTTCTCAACCATCCTCCTTCTGGCCAGGAAATCTCACATGTATCTTACCAGCAGGATACCAGCCTTTCATGCAAACTAAAGGAATGCGCTTCTACTCACCCCAGGAAACCAAACTGAGCGCTTCTCTTCTTGCGGCTGAGGACAAAGTGTATTTCAGAGCTCTGCAAACTTTCACCAACCCTGCTTCCTCTGGTGGGGACTCCGTAACAGAGACAGTACACCGTGAGCGAAATCCCGGTTCGTCTCAATTGGACAGGACAAACACGTTTACTGCTCGGGAAACGGGCCTTCCTCGGTAGGGGAAACACTTTCTGGCCAGCGCAGGCCTGCACCTCCTACCTGAAGGCAGCTAGAGAGTACCGGGAGGAACCCGTTGTAGTGCCGGCTTGCCGGGCGAATAGTAGCCTGATTCCGTTGTGACCGAGGAGTTTCACATGCCGAATCAATGCAGTGTGCGACACTTCCAAAATCGAGAGTGCCTCCGACTCCCCCACCACCTAAGGGGAGCAGCTGGCAGGATACAAGTTTCACACAGTACTTGCTTCTACCAGGTAGGCTGAGATGAGTGCACTTTTCAAGTGGCTCTTCTTATCTTGCTTCGACTGTCAATTGAACACAGCTCCACAGGTACCTGACTTCCACATGATCCTCCCCCAAAAGATAGAGTGCTGCTCCTGCAGGGCTCTTGCCCTGCAGTAGAGCGTGTGCAAGCGCTACTGTCGTGTAGGACAGACGGGTATACGCAGGTAACACTCAAGTCTCTTGCTTCCATACTCCTCCACTAAGCGGCCCACGTTCGCAATCAAAGCTGCCCCTGGCAAAACTACTCGGAGCCACCCCCCCACCCCACCCCCCAGGGATCCACGAACAGTGCGAATTTCTCCTTCTGTAATCATATCTTTTTCTCAGCTGGCAGGTAAAGAAGGCCCTTCCCATGGCACTGAAGAAAGGCTTTCTGCTGCAGAAAGGAAGCTACGTCTCTTTGGGCAGGTGGACGGCTATTTCCTCCCTTTCTCGATTAAATGCCGCAAGGAGGAGGGTGTTCGGTTTCGGCCCTAGAAGCAGCCGGGAGCAAAGCCGTATGCCTAAAACGCTCCTCGAGTGAACCAAGGGCGAAAGTCCATCGCCACAGGGGTCGACTTCCTCTGAACCACCTTCCGTGTGCCTAGGAAAACTCACGTATGTTTCAGCACTAGTACAGCAGCCTGTCAAAGAAACCTGAAGGCCCTCGACTCTAGTCACACTAGGAAGGGAAGCTGAGCGCTTCTTATCATTCGGCTGAAGAGGAAGAGGTTTGCAGAGCTCTGCATCCATTCTAACACACTGCGCCCTCTGGTGTTTACTCTTGGACAGAGAGTACGACGTGAGCGAAATTCCTTTTGCCTCCATTTGGCAAGTCGAACCTATTTCTGCTTGGGATACGGATCACTTTAGGCAGTGGAGAAGATGTCTGGGCCACTCACCGTTGCCTCTCTTACCTGAAGGCAGCTCTAAACTGACGTGCGGAAACCCTTGTAGTGCAGGCCTTGCAGAGGCACTGTAGCCTTACTGCAACGCGACCGAAGTTTCAAGAGCCGAATCCATACAATGGGTGATATTTCTGAGTTCTGGCATGCCTGAGACTCACCCATGGTCTACAGAGAGAAGCTGCTAAGATACACAGCTCACACAGCCTTGACTGGAGATGAATCTACCGTGCACGCTGACACAAGGGCATGTTTCAAGTGCCTCTTCTTAATGTGCATGGCTGTCCCTTTGACAGGGCTCCCCATGCACTTGACTGCCATTAGGCCATCCACCTAAGGAAGGGGCTCTGCCCCTAGACCTTCCCTGCAGTACGTACCCAGGAAGCAGGCGCTGCTCCTCATGGAAGGGACACCGGTCTAACCAGGTAACACTCAACACTCGGCCTTCCAAATGCTTCCACTCAACGCTCAACGTTTGCCCCGAAAGCTGCCCTCGCTCAAACTCCACTGAGCGCTGCAAGGCCTCAACGCAAAGTGCAGAGTTTTCCTTCTGCGACGTTACCACTTTCACACAGCCCAGGCACCCAAGGCCCTTCCCATGGCATTGCAGGTACGGCTTTCTGCTTCAGAGAGGAAGCTACTTCCCTTGGCCAGGTTGAGCGCTCTTCCCATCATTCTCAGTGTACTACCACAGGGAGGAGGTGCTTCACTTTAGCCCCTAGAAGCCGGAGGGACAAAGTCCTATGCCTAAAGCTCTCCCCTCGTTCTCCAAACGCGAAATACTGTCTCCGGGGTGGGGGTGGGGGGGGTCGATGTCTTCTCAAGCGTCCTCCTCGCCCTCGCGGCTAGGGAAAACTCGCATATGTTTTGGCCCTAGGACACCAGCCTTTCATACAAACTTGAAAGCATTCGCCTCTAGGCACCGAGGAAACTAAGCTGAGCCCTGCCCGTCATTCGGCTGTCGAGGAAGAGTAGGGCACACCTTTGCCACCATTCTCCCACCCTGCTTCCTTTGGGGAGGACTGTTTGGCAGAGACAGTACAGTATGGCCGAATTTCCTCTCCTCTCAATTTGAAACGACAAAAACGTTTCCTGCTCGGCTTACAGATCGTTTAGGACGGTGGAAACGCTTTCCAGCCCACTCACCCTCGCCTCTCCTCCCTGAAGGCAGATATAAAGTAACGTGAGGAGACCGTTGTAAGGTAGCGTTGCCAGTGGAACTGTAGCCTTATTCCAAAGTGAGCGAAGAGTCTCAAAAGCCGATTGAACCCAACGTGTGAGGAGGCTGAGGTCTAGCAGGCAGCAGACTCACCCATGGCCTTCGGAGAGCAGTGCGTAGGACCCCCATTTTACACGTGCTTCACCGTAGACGATTCTACCGTGCACACTGAGATGAGTGCAGGTTTCAAGTGCCTCTTGTTAATATGCCTGGTTGTCCCCTTAAGGGCACCCCGTGCACCTGACTTCCATTTGATCAGCCACCTAAGGAGAGGGCTCTGCACGTAGAATTCCCTGCAGTAGCCAGAAAGCAAGCCCTACTCTCTGCGTAAGAGAGACCGACAGGTCTCCCCAGGCAACACTAAAGACTCGGCCTTTCAAATGATCCCACCAGGGGTCAACGTTCGC
Organism: Balaenoptera ricei; assembly: GCF_028023285.1. Taxonomy (NCBI): domain Eukaryota; kingdom Metazoa; phylum Chordata; class Mammalia; order Artiodactyla; family Balaenopteridae; genus Balaenoptera; species Balaenoptera ricei. Next base: position 105,459 of record NW_026777488.1, read on the forward strand.
AGCGAGAGCTGGCTGCCCTCGGCAAAACTCCTCTGAGCAACGCCAGGGCTCCACACCGTGTGGGAATTTCTCCTTCTGTAACATTACCTTTTTCTCACCCGCCAGGAAGCCAGGCCCTTCCCATGGCATTGCACAAAGGGTTTCTGCCTCAGGGAGAAAGGGACTTCTCCTTGGCGGCTTGAATGCTTTCTCCTATCACTCTCAGTTAACTACCCCAGGGAGGACGGTGCTCAGCTTGGGCGGTAAAAACCAGCAGCGGCCAAAGCCCTATAGCTAAAGCTCTCCTTTCTTGACCCAAGCACAAAGTCCCTCTGCCCTGAGGTCGTTGCTTCTCAACCATCCTCCTTCTGGCCAGGAAATCTCACATGTATCTTACCAGCAGGATACCAGCCTTTCATGCAAACTAAAGGAATGCGCTTCTACTCACCCCAGGAAACCAAACTGAGCGCTTCTCTTCTTGCGGCTGAGGACAAAGTGTATTTCAGAGCTCTGCAAACTTTCACCAACCCTGCTTCCTCTGGTGGGGACTCCGTAACAGAGACAGTACACCGTGAGCGAAATCCCGGTTCGTCTCAATTGGACAGGACAAACACGTTTACTGCTCGGGAAACGGGCCTTCCTCGGTAGGGGAAACACTTTCTGGCCAGCGCAGGCCTGCACCTCCTACCTGAAGGCAGCTAGAGAGTACCGGGAGGAACCCGTTGTAGTGCCGGCTTGCCGGGCGAATAGTAGCCTGATTCCGTTGTGACCGAGGAGTTTCACATGCCGAATCAATGCAGTGTGCGACACTTCCAAAATCGAGAGTGCCTCCGACTCCCCCACCACCTAAGGGGAGCAGCTGGCAGGATACAAGTTTCACACAGTACTTGCTTCTACCAGGTAGGCTGAGATGAGTGCACTTTTCAAGTGGCTCTTCTTATCTTGCTTCGACTGTCAATTGAACACAGCTCCACAGGTACCTGACTTCCACATGATCCTCCCCCAAAAGATAGAGTGCTGCTCCTGCAGGGCTCTTGCCCTGCAGTAGAGCGTGTGCAAGCGCTACTGTCGTGTAGGACAGACGGGTATACGCAGGTAACACTCAAGTCTCTTGCTTCCATACTCCTCCACTAAGCGGCCCACGTTCGCAATCAAAGCTGCCCCTGGCAAAACTACTCGGAGCCACCCCCCCACCCCACCCCCCAGGGATCCACGAACAGTGCGAATTTCTCCTTCTGTAATCATATCTTTTTCTCAGCTGGCAGGTAAAGAAGGCCCTTCCCATGGCACTGAAGAAAGGCTTTCTGCTGCAGAAAGGAAGCTACGTCTCTTTGGGCAGGTGGACGGCTATTTCCTCCCTTTCTCGATTAAATGCCGCAAGGAGGAGGGTGTTCGGTTTCGGCCCTAGAAGCAGCCGGGAGCAAAGCCGTATGCCTAAAACGCTCCTCGAGTGAACCAAGGGCGAAAGTCCATCGCCACAGGGGTCGACTTCCTCTGAACCACCTTCCGTGTGCCTAGGAAAACTCACGTATGTTTCAGCACTAGTACAGCAGCCTGTCAAAGAAACCTGAAGGCCCTCGACTCTAGTCACACTAGGAAGGGAAGCTGAGCGCTTCTTATCATTCGGCTGAAGAGGAAGAGGTTTGCAGAGCTCTGCATCCATTCTAACACACTGCGCCCTCTGGTGTTTACTCTTGGACAGAGAGTACGACGTGAGCGAAATTCCTTTTGCCTCCATTTGGCAAGTCGAACCTATTTCTGCTTGGGATACGGATCACTTTAGGCAGTGGAGAAGATGTCTGGGCCACTCACCGTTGCCTCTCTTACCTGAAGGCAGCTCTAAACTGACGTGCGGAAACCCTTGTAGTGCAGGCCTTGCAGAGGCACTGTAGCCTTACTGCAACGCGACCGAAGTTTCAAGAGCCGAATCCATACAATGGGTGATATTTCTGAGTTCTGGCATGCCTGAGACTCACCCATGGTCTACAGAGAGAAGCTGCTAAGATACACAGCTCACACAGCCTTGACTGGAGATGAATCTACCGTGCACGCTGACACAAGGGCATGTTTCAAGTGCCTCTTCTTAATGTGCATGGCTGTCCCTTTGACAGGGCTCCCCATGCACTTGACTGCCATTAGGCCATCCACCTAAGGAAGGGGCTCTGCCCCTAGACCTTCCCTGCAGTACGTACCCAGGAAGCAGGCGCTGCTCCTCATGGAAGGGACACCGGTCTAACCAGGTAACACTCAACACTCGGCCTTCCAAATGCTTCCACTCAACGCTCAACGTTTGCCCCGAAAGCTGCCCTCGCTCAAACTCCACTGAGCGCTGCAAGGCCTCAACGCAAAGTGCAGAGTTTTCCTTCTGCGACGTTACCACTTTCACACAGCCCAGGCACCCAAGGCCCTTCCCATGGCATTGCAGGTACGGCTTTCTGCTTCAGAGAGGAAGCTACTTCCCTTGGCCAGGTTGAGCGCTCTTCCCATCATTCTCAGTGTACTACCACAGGGAGGAGGTGCTTCACTTTAGCCCCTAGAAGCCGGAGGGACAAAGTCCTATGCCTAAAGCTCTCCCCTCGTTCTCCAAACGCGAAATACTGTCTCCGGGGTGGGGGTGGGGGGGGTCGATGTCTTCTCAAGCGTCCTCCTCGCCCTCGCGGCTAGGGAAAACTCGCATATGTTTTGGCCCTAGGACACCAGCCTTTCATACAAACTTGAAAGCATTCGCCTCTAGGCACCGAGGAAACTAAGCTGAGCCCTGCCCGTCATTCGGCTGTCGAGGAAGAGTAGGGCACACCTTTGCCACCATTCTCCCACCCTGCTTCCTTTGGGGAGGACTGTTTGGCAGAGACAGTACAGTATGGCCGAATTTCCTCTCCTCTCAATTTGAAACGACAAAAACGTTTCCTGCTCGGCTTACAGATCGTTTAGGACGGTGGAAACGCTTTCCAGCCCACTCACCCTCGCCTCTCCTCCCTGAAGGCAGATATAAAGTAACGTGAGGAGACCGTTGTAAGGTAGCGTTGCCAGTGGAACTGTAGCCTTATTCCAAAGTGAGCGAAGAGTCTCAAAAGCCGATTGAACCCAACGTGTGAGGAGGCTGAGGTCTAGCAGGCAGCAGACTCACCCATGGCCTTCGGAGAGCAGTGCGTAGGACCCCCATTTTACACGTGCTTCACCGTAGACGATTCTACCGTGCACACTGAGATGAGTGCAGGTTTCAAGTGCCTCTTGTTAATATGCCTGGTTGTCCCCTTAAGGGCACCCCGTGCACCTGACTTCCATTTGATCAGCCACCTAAGGAGAGGGCTCTGCACGTAGAATTCCCTGCAGTAGCCAGAAAGCAAGCCCTACTCTCTGCGTAAGAGAGACCGACAGGTCTCCCCAGGCAACACTAAAGACTCGGCCTTTCAAATGATCCCACCAGGGGTCAACGTTCGCAGCGAGAGCTGGCTGCCCTCGGCAAAACTCCTCTGAGCAACGCCAGGGCTCCACACCGTGTGGGAATTTCTCCTTCTGTAACATTACCTTTTTCTCACCCGCCAGGAAGCCAGGCCCTTCCCATGGCATTGCACAAAGGGTTTCTGCCTCAGGGAGAAAGGGACTTCTCCTTGGCGGCTTGAATGCTTTCTCCTATCACTCTCAGTTAACTACCCCAGGGAGGACGGTGCTCAGCTTGGGCGGTAAAAACCAGCAGCGGCCAAAGCCCTATAGCTAAAGCTCTCCTTTCTTGACCCAAGCACAAAGTCCCTCTGCCCTGAGGTCGTTGCTTCTCAACCATCCTCCTTCTGGCCAGGAAATCTCACATGTATCTTACCAGCAGGATACCAGCCTTTCATGCAAACTAAAGGAATGCGCTTCTACTCACCCCAGGAAACCAAACTGAGCGCTTCTCTTCTTGCGGCTGAGGACAAAGAGTATTTCAGAGCTCTGCAAACTTTCACCAACCCTGCTTCCTCTGGTGGGGACTCCGTAACAGAGACAGTACACCGTGAGCGAAATCCCGGTTCGTCTCAATTGGACAGGACAAACACGTTTACTGCTCGGGAAACGGGCCTTCCTCGGTAGGGGAAACACTTTCTGGCCAGCGCAGGCCTGCACCTCCTACCTGAAGGCAGCTAGAGAGTACCGGGAGGAACCCGTTGTAGTGCCGGCTTGCCGGGCGAATAGTAGCCTGATTCCGTTGTGACCGAGGAGTTTCACATGCCGAATCAATGCAGTGTGCGACACTTCCAAAATCGAGAGTGCCTCCGACTCCCCCACCACCTAAGGGGAGCAGCTGGCAGGATACAAGTTTCACACAGTACTTGCTTCTACCAGGTAGGCTGAGATGAGTGCACTTTTCAAGTGGCTCTTCTTATCTTGCTTCGACTGTCAATTGAACACAGCTCCACAGGTACCTGACTTCCACATGATCCTCCCCCAAAAGATAGAGTGCTGCTCCTGCAGGGCTCTTGCCCTGCAGTAGAGCGTGTGCAAGCGCTACTGTCGTGTAGGACAGACGGGTATACGCAGGTAACACTCAAGTCTCTTGCTTCCATACTCCTCCACTAAGCGGCCCACGTTCGCAATCAAAGCTGCCCCTGGCAAAACTACTCGGAGCCACCCCCCCACCCCACCCCCCAGGGATCCACGAACAGTGCGAATTTCTCCTTCTGTAATCATATCTTTTTCTCAGCTGGCAGGTAAAGAAGGCCCTTCCCATGGCACTGAAGAAAGGCTTTCTGCTGCAGAAAGGAAGCTACGTCTCTTTGGGCAGGTGGACGGCTATTTCCTCCCTTTCTCGATTAAATGCCGCAAGGAGGAGGGTGTTCGGTTTCGGCCCTAGAAGCAGCCGGGAGCAAAGCCGTATGCCTAAAACGCTCCTCGAGTGAACCAAGGGCGAAAGTCCATCGCCACAGGGGTCGACTTCCTCTGAACCACCTTCCGTGTGCCTAGGAAAACTCACGTATGTTTCAGCACTAGTACAGCAGCCTGTCAAAGAAACCTGAAGGCCCTCGACTCTAGTCACACTAGGAAGGGAAGCTGAGCGCTTCTTATCATTCGGCTGAAGAGGAAGAGGTTTGCAGAGCTCTGCATCCATTCTAACACACTGCGCCCTCTGGTGTTTACTCTTGGACAGAGAGTACGACGTGAGCGAAATTCCTTTTGCCTCCATTTGGCAAGTCGAACCTATTTCTGCTTGGGATACGGATCACTTTAGGCAGTGGAGAAGATGTCTGGGCCACTCACCGTTGCCTCTCTTACCTGAAGGCAGCTCTAAACTGACGTGCGGAAACCCTTGTAGTGCAGGCCTTGCAGAGGCACTGTAGCCTTACTGCAACGCGACCGAAGTTTCAAGAGCCGAATCCATACAATGGGTGATATTTCTGAGTTCTGGCATGCCTGAGACTCACCCATGGTCTACAGAGAGAAGCTGCTAAGATACACAGCTCACACAGCCTTGACTGGAGATGAATCTACCGTGCACGCTGACACAAGGGCATGTTTCAAGTGCCTCTTCTTAATGTGCATGGCTGTCCCTTTGACAGGGCTCCCCATGCACTTGACTGCCATTAGGCCATCCACCTAAGGAAGGGGCTCTGCCCCTAGACCTTCCCTGCAGTACGTACCCAGGAAGCAGGCGCTGCTCCTCATGGAAGGGACACCGGTCTAACCAGGTAACACTCAACACTCGGCCTTCCAAATGCTTCCACTCAACGCTCAACGTTTGCCCCGAAAGCTGCCCTCGCTCAAACTCCACTGAGCGCTGCAAGGCCTCAACGCAAAGTGCAGAGTTTTCCTTCTGCGACGTTACCACTTTCACACAGCCCAGGCACCCAAGGCCCTTCCCATGGCATTGCAGGTACGGCTTTCTGCTTCAGAGAGGAAGCTACTTCCCTTGGCCAGGTTGAGCGCTCTTCCCATCATTCTCAGTGTACTACCACAGGGAGGAGGTGCTTCACTTTAGCCCCTAGAAGCCGGAGGGACAAAGTCCTATGCCTAAAGCTCTCCCCTCGTTCTCCAAACGCGAAATACTGTCTCCGGGGTGGGGGTGGGGGGGGTCGATGTCTTCTCAAGCGTCCTCCTCGCCCTCGCGGCTAGGGAAAACTCGCATATGTTTTGGCCCTAGGACACCAGCCTTTCATACAAACTTGAAAGCATTCGCCTCTAGGCACCGAGGAAACTAAGCTGAGCCCTGCCCGTCATTCGGCTGTCGAGGAAGAGTAGGGCACACCTTTGCCACCATTCTCCCACCCTGCTTCCTTTGGGGAGGACTGTTTGGCAGAGACAGTACAGTATGGCCGAATTTCCTCTCCTCTCAATTTGAAACGACAAAAACGTTTCCTGCTCGGCTTACAGATCGTTTAGGACGGTGGAAACGCTTTCCAGCCCACTCACCCTCGCCTCTCCTCCCTGAAGGCAGATATAAAGTAACGTGAGGAGACCGTTGTAAGGTAGCGTTGCCAGTGGAACTGTAGCCTTATTCCAAAGTGAGCGAAGAGTCTCAAAAGCCGATTGAACCCAACGTGTGAGGAGGCTGAGGTCTAGCAGGCAGCAGACTCACCCATGGCCTTCGGAGAGCAGTGCGTAGGACCCCCATTTTACACGTGCTTCACCGTAGACGATTCTACCGTGCACACTGAGATGAGTGCAGGTTTCAAGTGCCTCTTGTTAATATGCCTGGTTGTCCCCTTAAGGGCACCCCGTGCACCTGACTTCCATTTGATCAGCCACCTAAGGAGAGGGCTCTGCACGTAGAATTCCCTGCAGTAGCCAGAAAGCAAGCCCTACTCTCTGCGTAAGAGAGACCCACAGGTCTCCCCAGGCAACACTAAAGACTCGGCCTTTCAAATGATCCCACCAGGGGTCAACGTTCGCAGCGAGAGCTGGCTGCCCTCGGCAAAACTCCTCTGAGCAACGCCAGGGCTCCACACCGTGTGGGAATTTCTCCTTCTGTAACATTACCTTTTTCTCACCCGCCAGGAAGCCAGGCCCTTCCCATGGCATTGCACAAAGGGTTTCTGCCTCAGGGAGAAAGGGACTTCTCCTTGGCGGCTTGAATGCTTTCTCCTATCACTCTCAGTTAACTACCCCAGGGAGGACGGTGCTCAGCTTGGGCGGTAAAAACCAGCAGCGGCCAAAGCCCTATAGCTAAAGCTCTCCTTTCTTGACCCAAGCACAAAGTCCCTCTGCCCTGAGGTCGTTGCTTCTCAACCATCCTCCTTCTGGCCAGGAAATCTCACATGTATCTTACCAGCAGGATACCAGCCTTTCATGCAAACTAAAGGAATGCGCTTCTACTCACCCCAGGAAACCAAACTGAGCGCTTCTCTTCTTGCGGCTGAGGACAAAGAGTATTTCAGAGCTCTGCAAACTTTCACCAACCCTGCTTCCTCTGGTGGGGACTCCGTAACAGAGACAGTACACCGTGAGCGAAATCCCGGTTCGTCTCAATTGGACAGGACAAACACGTTTACTGCTCGGGAAACGGGCCTTCCTCGGTAGGGGAAACACTTTCTGGCCAGCGCAGGCCTGCACCTCCTACCTGAAGGCAGCTAGAGAGTACCGGGAGGAACCCGTTGTAGTGCCGGCTTGCCGGGCGAATAGTAGCCTGATTCCGTTGTGACCGAGGAGTTTCACATGCCGAATCAATGCAGTGTGCGACACTTCCAAAATCGAGAGTGCCTCCGACTCCCCCACCACCTAAGGGGAGCAGCTGGCAGGATACAAGTTTCACACAGTACTTGCTTCTACCAGGTAGGCTGAGATGAGTGCACTTTTCAAGTGGCTCTTCTTATCTTGCTTCGACTGTCAATTGAACACAGCTCCACAGGTACCTGACTTCCACATGATCCTCCCCCAAAAGATAGAGTGCTGCTCCTGCAGGGCTCTTGCCCTGCAGTAGAGCGTGTGCAAGCGCTACTGTCGTGTAGGACAGACGGGTATACGCAGGTAACACTCAAGTCTCTTGCTTCCATACTCCTCCACTAAGCGGCCCACGTTCGCAATCAAAGCTGCCCCTGGCAAAACTACTCGGAGCCACCCCCCCACCCCACCCCCCAGGGATCCACGAACAGTGCGAATTTCTCCTTCTGTAATCATATCTTTTTCTCAGCTGGCAGGTAAAGAAGGCCCTTCCCATGGCACTGAAGAAAGGCTTTCTGCTGCAGAAAGGAAGCTACGTCTCTTTGGGCAGGTGGACGGCTATTTCCTCCCTTTCTCGATTAAATGCCACAAGGAGGAGGGTGTTCGGTTTCGGCCCTAGAAGCAGCCGGGAGCAAAGCCGTATGCCTAAAACGCTCCTCGAGTGAACCAAGGGCGAAAGTCCATCGCCACAGGGGTCGACTTCCTCTGAACCACCTTCCGTGTGCCTAGGAAAACTCACGTATGTTTCAGCACTAGTACAGCAGCCTGTCAAACAAACCTGAAGGCCCTCGACTCTAGTCACACTAGGAAAGGAAGCTGAGCGCTTCTTATCATTCGGCTGAAGAGGAAGAGGTTTGCAGAGCTCTGCATCCATTCTAACACACTGCGCCCTCTGGTGTTTACTCTTGGACAGAGAGTACGACGTGAGCGAAATTCCTTTTGCCTCCATTTGGCAAGTCGAACCTATTTCTGCTTGGGATACGGATCACTTTAGGCAGTGGAGAAGATTTCTGGGCCACTCACCGTTGCCTCTCTTACCTGAAGGCAGCTCTAAACTGACGTGCGGAAACCCTTGTAGTGCAGGCCTTGCAGAGGCACTGTAGCCTTACTGCAACGCGACCGAAGTTTCAAGAGCCGAATCCATACAATGGGTGATATTTCTGAGTTCTGGCATGCCTGAGACTCACCCATGGTCTACAGAGAGAAGCTGCTAAGATACACAGCTCACACAGCCTTGACTGGAGATGAATCTACCGTGCACGCTGACACAAGGGCATGTTTCAAGTGCCTCTTCTTAATGTGCATGGCTGTCCCTTTGACAGGGCTCCCCATGCACTTGACTGCCATTAGGCCATCCACCTAAGGAAGGGGCTCTGCCCCTAGACCTTCCCTGCAGTACGTACCCAGGAAGCAGGCGCTGCTCCTCATGGAAGGGACACCGGTCTAACCAGGTAACACTCAACACTCGGCCTTCCAAATGCTTCCACTCAACGCTCAACGTTTGCCCCGAAAGCTGCCCTCGCTCAAACTCCACTGAGCACTGCAAGGCCTCAACGCAAAGTGCAGAGTTTTCCTTCTGCGACGTTACCACTTTCACACAGCCCAGGCACCCAAGGCCCTTCCCATGGCATTGCAGGTACGGCTTTCTGCTTCAGAGAGGAAGCTACTTCCCTTGGCCAGGTTGAGCGCTCTTCCCATCATTCTCAGTGTACTACCACAGGGAGGAGGTGCTTCACTTTAGCCCCTAGAAGCCGGAGGGACAAAGTCCTATGCCTAAAGCTCTCCCCTCGTTCTCCAAACGCGAAATACTGTCTCCGGGGTGGGGGTGGGGGGGGTCGATGTCTTCTCAAGCGTCCTCCTCGCCCTCGCGGCTAGGGAAAACTCGCATATGTTTTGGCCCTAGGACACCAGCCTTTCATACAAACTTGAAAGCATTCGCCTCTAGGCACCGAGGAAACTAAGCTGAGCCCTGCCCGTCATTCGGCTGTCGAGGAAGAGTAGGGCACACCTTTGCCACCATTCTCCCACCCTGCTTCCTTTGGGGAGGACTCTTTGGCAGAGACAGTACAGTATGGCCGAATTTCCTCTCCTCTCAATTTGAAACGACAGAAACGTTTCCTGCTCGGCTTACAGATCGTTTAGGACGGTGGAAACGCTTTCCAGCCCACTCACCCTCGCCTCTCCTCCCTGAAGGCAGATATAAAGTAACGTGAGGAGACCGTTGTAAGGTAGCGTTGCCAGTGGAACTGTAGCCTTATTCCAAAGTGAGCGAAGAGTCTCAAAAGCCGATTGAACCCAACGTGTGAGGAGGCTGAGGTCTAGCAGGCAGCAGACTCACCCATGGCCTTCGGAGAGCAGTGCGTAGGACCCCCATTTTACACGTGCTTCACCGTAGACGATTCTACCGTGCACACTGAGATGAGTGCAGGTTTCAAGTGCCTCTTGTTAATATGCCTGGTTGTCCCCTTAAGGGCACCCCGTGCACCTGACTTCCATTTGATCAGCCACCTAAGGAGAGGGCTCTGCACGTAGAATTCCCTGCAGTAGCCAGAAAGCAAGCCCTACTCTCTGCGTAAGAGAGACCCACAGGTCTCCCCAGGCAACACTAAAGACTCGGCCTTTCAAATGATCCCACCAGGGGTCAACGTTCGCAGCGAGAGCTGGCTGCCCTCGGCAAAACTCCTCTGAGCAACGCCAGGGCTCGACACCGTGTGGGAATTTCTCCTTCTGTAACATTACCTTTTTCTCACCCGCCAGGAAGCCAGGCCCTTCCCATGGCATTGCACAAAGGGTTTCTGCCTCAGGGAGAAAGGGACTTCTCCTTGGCGGCTTGAATGCTTTCTCCTATCACTCTCAGTTAACTACCCCAGGGAGGACGGTGCTCAGCTTGGGCGGTAAAAACCAGCAGCGGCCAAAGCCCTATAGCTAAAGCTCTCCTTTCTTGACCCAAGCACAAAGTCCCTCTGCCCTGAGGTCGTTGCTTCTCAACCATCCTCCTTCTGGCCAGGAAATCTCACATGTATCTTACCAGCAGGATACCAGCCTTTCATGCAAACTAAAGGAATGCGCTTCTACTCACCCCAGGAAACCAAACTGAGCGCTTCTCTTCTTGCGGCTGAGGACAAAGTGTATTTCAGAGCTCTGCAAACTTTCACCAACCCTGCTTCCTCTGGTGGGGACTCCGTAACAGAGACAGTACACCGTGAGCGAAATCCCGGTTCGTCTCAATTGGACAGGACAAACACGTTTACTGCTCGGGAAACGGGCCTTCCTCGGTAGGGGAAACACTTTCTGGCCAGCGCAGGCCTGCACCTCCTACCTGAAGGCAGCTAGAGAGTACCGGGAGGAACCCGTTGTAGTGCCGGCTTGCCGGGCGAATAGTAGCCTGATTCCGTTGTGACCGAGGAGTTTCACATGCCGAATCAATGCAGTGTGCGACACTTCCAAAATCGAGAGTGCCTCCGACTCCCCCACCACCTAAGGGGAGCAGCTGGCAGGATACAAGTTTCACACAGTACTTGCTTCTACCAGGTAGGCTGAGATGAGTGCACTTTTCAAGTGGCTCTTCTTATCTTGCTTCGACTGTCAATTGAACACAGCTCCACAGGTACCTGACTTCCACATGATCCTCCCCCAAAAGATAGAGTGCTGCTCCTGCAGGGCTCTTGCCCTGCAGTAGAGCGTGTGCAAGCGCTACTGTCGTGTAGGACAGACGGGTATACGCAGGTAACACTCAAGTCTCTTGCTTCCATACTCCTCCACTAAGCGGCCCACGTTCGCAATCAAAGCTGCCCCTGGCAAAACTACTCGGAGCCACCCCCCCACCCCACCCCCCAGGGATCCACGAACAGTGCGAATTTCTCCTTCTGTAATCATATCTTTTTCTCAGCTGGCAGGTAAAGAAGGCCCTTCCCATGGCACTGAAGAAAGGCTTTCTGCTGCAGAAAGGAAGCTACGTCTCTTTGGGCAGGTGGACGGCTATTTCCTCCCTTTCTCGATTAAATGCCACAAGGAGGAGGGTGTTCGGTTTCGGCCCTAGAAGCAGCCGGGAGCAAAGCCGTATGCCTAAAACGCTCCTCGAGTGAACCAAGGGCGAAAGTCCATCGCCACAGGGGTCGACTTCCTCTGAACCACCTTCCGTGTGCCTAGGAAAACTCACGTATGTTTCAGCACTAGTACAGCAGCCTGTCAAACAAACCTGAAGGCCCTCGACTCTAGTCACACTAGGAAAGGAAGCTGAGCGCTTCTTATCATTCGGCTGAAGAGGAAGAGGTTTGCAGAGCTCTGCATCCATTCTAACACACTGCGCCCTCTGGTGTTTACTCTTGGACAGAGAGTACGACGTGAGCGAAATTCCTTTTGCCTCCATTTGGCAAGTCGAACCTATTTCTGCTTGGGATACGGATCACTTTAGGCAGTGGAGAAGATGTCTGGGCCACTCACCGTTGCCTCTCTTACCTGAAGGCAGCTCTAAACTGACGTGCGGAAACCCTTGTAGTGCAGGCCTTGCAGAGGCACTGTAGCCTTACTGCAACGCGACCGAAGTTTCAAGAGCCGAATCCATACAATGGGTGATATTTCTGAGTTCTGGCATGCCTGAGACTCACCCATGGTCTACAGAGAGAAGCTGCTAAGATACACAGCTCACACAGCCTTGACTGGAGATGAATCTACCGTGCACGCTGACACAAGGGCATGTTTCAAGTGCCTCTTCTTAATGTGCATGGCTGTCCCTTTGACAGGGCTCCCCATGCACTTGACTGCCATTAGGCCATCCACCTAAGGAAGGGGCTCTGCCCCTAGACCTTCCCTGCAGTACGTACCCAGGAAGCAGGCGCTGCTCCTCATGGAAGGGACACCGGTCTAACCAGGTAACACTCAACACTCGGCCTTCCAAATGCTTCCACTCAACGCTCAACGTTTGCCCCGAAAGCTGCCCTCGCTCAAACTCCACTGAGCACTGCAAGGCCTCAACGCAAAGTGCAGAGTTTTCCTTCTGCGACGTTACCACTTTCACACAGCCCAGGCACCCAAGGCCCTTCCCATGGCATTGCAGGTACGGCTTTCTGCTTCAGAGAGGAAGCTACTTCCCTTGGCCAGGTTGAGCGCTCTTCCCATCATTCTCAGTGTACTACCACAGGGAGGAGGTGCTTCACTTTAGCCCCTAGAAGCCGGAGGGACAAAGTCCTATGCCTAAAGCTCTCCCCTCGTTCTCCAAACGCGAAATACTGTCTCCGGGGTGGGGGTGGGGGGGGTCGATGTCTTCTCAAGCGTCCTCCTCGCCCTCGCGGCTAGGGAAAACTCGCATATGTTTTGGCCCTAGGACACCAGCCTTTCATACAAACTTGAAAGCATTCGCCTCTAGGCACCGAGGAAACTAAGCTGAGCCCTGCCCGTCATTCGGCTGTCGAGGAAGAGTAGGGCACACCTTTGCCACCATTCTCCCACCCTGCTTCCTTTGGGGAGGACTCTTTGGCAGAGACAGTACAGTATGGCCGAATTTCCTCTCCTCTCAATTTGAAACGACAGAAACGTTTCCTGCTCGGCTTACAGATCGTTTAGGACGGTGGAAACGCTTTCCAGCCCACTCACCCTCGCCTCTCCTCCCTGAAGGCAGATATAAAGTAACGTGAGGAGACCGTTGTAAGGTAGCGTTGCCAGTGGAACTGTAGCCTTATTCCAAAGTGAGCGAAGAGTCTCAAAAGCCGATTGAACCCAACGTGTGAGGAGGCTGAGGTCTAGCAGGCAGCAGACTCACCCATGGCCTTCGGAGAGCAGTGCGTAGGACCCCCATTTTACACGTGCTTCACCGTAGACGATTCTACCGTGCACACTGAGATGAGTGCAGGTTTCAAGTGCCTCTTGTTAATATGCCTGGTTGTCCCCTTAAGGGCACCCCGTGCACCTGACTTCCATTTGATCAGCCACCTAAGGAGAGGGCTCTGCACGTAGAATTCCCTGCAGTAGCCAGAAAGCAAGCCCTACTCTCTGCGTAAGAGAGACCCACAGGTCTCCCCAGGCAACACTAAAGACTCGGCCTTTCAAATGATCCCACCAGGGGTCAACGTTCGCAGCGAGAGCTGGCTGCCCTCGGCAAAACTCCTCTGAGCAACGCCAGGGCTCCACACCGTGTGGGAATTTCTCCTTCTGTAACATTACCTTTTTCTCACCCGCCAGGAAGCCAGGCCCTTCCCATGGCATTGCACAAAGGGTTTCTGCCTCAGGGAGAAAGGGACTTCTCCTTGGCGGCTTGAATGCTTTCTCCTATCACTCTCAGTTAACTACCCCAGGGAGGACGGTGCTCAGCTTGGGCGGTAAAAACCAGCAGCGGCCAAAGCCCTATAGCTAAAGCTCTCCTTTCTTGACCCAAGCACAAAGTCCCTCTGCCCTGAGGTCGTTGCTTCTCAACCATCCTCCTTCTGGCCAGGAAATCTCACATGTATCTTACCAGCAGGATACCAGCCTTTCATGCAAACTAAAGGAATGCGCTTCTACTCACCCCAGGAAACCAAACTGAGCGCTTCTCTTCTTGCGGCTGAGGACAAAGTGTATTTCAGAGCTCTGCAAACTTTCACCAACCCTGCTTCCTCTGGTGGGGACTCCGTAACAGAGACAGTACACCGTGAGCGAAATCCCGGTTCGTCTCAATTGGACAGGACAAACACGTTTACTGCTCGGGAAACGGGCCTTCCTCGGTAGGGGAAACACTTTCTGGCCAGCGCAGGCCTGCACCTCCTACCTGAAGGCAGCTAGAGAGTACCGGGAGGAACCCGTTGTAGTGCCGGCTTGCCGGGCGAATAGTAGCCTGATTCCGTTGTGACCGAGGAGTTTCACATGCCGAATCAATGCAGTGTGCGACACTTCCAAAATCGAGAGTGCCTCCGACTCCCCCACCACCTAAGGGGAGCAGCTGGCAGGATACAAGTTTCACACAGTACTTGCTTCTACCAGGTAGGCTGAGATGAGTGCACTTTTCAAGTGGCTCTTCTTATCTTGCTTCGACTGTCAATTGAACACAGCTCCACAGGTACCTGACTTCCACATGATCCTCCCCCAAAAGATAGAGTGCTGCTCCTGCAGGGCTCTTGCCCTGCAGTAGAGCGTGTGCAAGCGCTACTGTCGTGTAGGACAGACGGGTATACGCAGGTAACACTCAAGTCTCTTGCTTCCATACTCCTCCACTAAGCGGCCCACGTTCGCAATCAAAGCTGCCCCTGGCAAAACTACTCGGAGCCACCCCCCCACCCCACCCCCCAGGGATCCACGAACAGTGCGAATTTCTCCTTCTGTAATCATATCTTTTTCTCAGCTGGCAGGTAAAGAAGGCCCTTCCCATGGCACTGAAGAAAGGCTTTCTGCTGCAGAAAGGAAGCTACGTCTCTTTGGGCAGGTGGACGGCTATTTCCTCCCTTTCTCGATTAAATGCCACAAGGAGGAGGGTGTTCGGTTTCGGCCCTAGAAGCAGCCGGGAGCAAAGCCGTATGCCTAAAACGCTCCTCGAGTGAACCAAGGGCGAAAGTCCATCGCCACAGGGGTCGACTTCCTCTGAACCACCTTCCGTGTGCCTAGGAAAACTCACGTATGTTTCAGCACTAGTACAGCAGCCTGTCAAACAAACCTGAAGGCCCTCGACTCTAGTCACACTAGGAAAGGAAGCTGAGCGCTTCTTATCATTCGGCTGAAGAGGAAGAGGTTTGCAGAGCTCTGCATCCATTCTAACACACTGCGCCCTCTGGTGTTTACTCTTGGACAGAGAGTACGACGTGAGCGAAATTCCTTTTGCCTCCATTTGGCAAGTCGAACCTATTTCTGCTTGGGATACGGATCACTTTAGGCAGTGGAGAAGATGTCTGGGCCACTCACCGTTGCCTCTCTTACCTGAAGGCAGCTCTAAACTGACGTGCGGAAACCCTTGTAGTGCAGGCCTTGCAGAGGCACTGTAGCCTTACTGCAACGCGACCGAAGTTTCAAGAGCCGAATCCATACAATGGGTGATATTTCTGAGTTCTGGCATGCCTGAGACTCACCCATGGTCTACAGAGAGAAGCTGCTAAGATACACAGCTCACACAGCCTTGACTGGAGATGAATCTACCGTGCACGCTGACACAAGGGCATGTTTCAAGTGCCTCTTCTTAATGTGCATGGCTGTCCCTTTGACAGGGCTCCCCATGCACTTGACTGCCATTAGGCCATCCACCTAAGGAAGGGGCTCTGCCCCTAGACCTTCCCTGCAGTACGTACCCAGGAAGCAGGCGCTGCTCCTCATGGAAGGGACACCGGTCTAACCAGGTAACACTCAACACTCGGCCTTCCAAATGCTTCCACTCAACGCTCAACGTTTGCCCCGAAAGCTGCCCTCGCTCAAACTCCACTGAGCACTGCAAGGCCTCAACGCAAAGTGCAGAGTTTTCCTTCTGCGACGTTACCACTTTCACACAGCCCAGGCACCCAAGGCCCTTCCCATGGCATTGCAGGTACGGCTTTCTGCTTCAGAGAGGAAGCTACTTCCCTTGGCCAGGTTGAGCGCTCTTCCCATCATTCTCAGTGTACTACCACAGGGAGGAGGTGCTTCACTTTAGCCCCTAGAAGCCGGAGGGACAAAGTCCTATGCCTAAAGCTCTCCCCTCGTTCTCCAAACGCGAAATACTGTCTCCGGGGTGGGGGTGGGGGGGGTCGATGTCTTCTCAAGCGTCCTCCTCGCCCTCGCGGCTAGGGAAAACTCGCATATGTTTTGGCCCTAGGACACCAGCCTTTCATACAAACTTGAAAGCATTCGCCTCTAGGCACCGAGGAAACTAAGCTGAGCCCTGCCCGTCATTCGGCTGTCGAGGAAGAGTAGGGCACACCTTTGCCACCATTCTCCCACCCTGCTTCCTTTGGGGAGGACTGTTTGGCAGAGACAGTACAGTATGGCCGAATTTCCTCTCCTCTCAATTTGAAACGACAGAAACGTTTCCTGCTCGGCTTACAGATCGTTTAGGACGGTGGAAACGCTTTCCAGCCCACTCACCCTCGCCTCTCCTCCCTGAAGGCAGATATAAAGTAACGTGAGGAGACCGTTGTAAGGTAGCGTTGCCAGTGGAACTGTAGCCTTATTCCAAAGTGAGCGAAGAGTCTCAAAAGCCGATTGAACCCAACGTGTGAGGAGGCTGAGGTCTAGCAGGCAGCAGACTCACCCATGGCCTTCGGAGAGCAGTGCGTAGGACCCCCATTTTACACGTGCTTCACCGTAGACGATTCTACCGTGCACACTGAGATGAGTGCAGGTTTCAAGTGCCTCTTGTTAATATGCCTGGTTGTCCCCTTAAGGGCACCCCGTGCACCTGACTTCCATTTGATCAGCCACCTAAGGAGAGGGCTCTGCACGTAGAATTCCCTGCAGTAGCCAGAAAGCAAGCCCTACTCTCTGCGTAAGAGAGACCCACAGGTCTCCCCAGGCAACACTAAAGACTCGGCCTTTCAAATGATCCCACCAGGGGTCAACGTTCGCAGCGAGAGCTGGCTGCCCTCGGCAAAACTCCTCTGAGCAACGCCAGGGCTCCACACCGTGTGGGAATTTCTCCTTCTGTAACATTACCTTTTTCTCACCCGCCAGGAAGCCAGGCCCTTCCCATGGCATTGCACAAAGGGTTTCTGCCTCAGGGAGAAAGGGACTTCTCCTTGGCGGCTTGAATGCTTTCTCCTATCACTCTCAGTTAACTACCCCAGGGAGGACGGTGCTCAGCTTGGGCGGTAAAAACCAGCAGCGGCCAAAGCCCTATAGCTAAAGCTCTCCTTTCTTGACCCAAGCACAAAGTCCCTCTGCCCTGAGGTCGTTGCTTCTCAACCATCCTCCTTCTGGCCAGGAAATCTCACATGTATCTTACCAGCAGGATACCAGCCTTTCATGCAAACTAAAGGAATGCGCTTCTACTCACCCCAGGAAACCAAACTGAGCGCTTCTCTTCTTGCGGCTGAGGACAAAGTGTATTTCAGAGCTCTGCAAACTTTCACCAACCCTGCTTCCTCTGGTGGGGACTCCGTAACAGAGACAGTACACCGTGAGCGAAATCCCGGTTCGTCTCAATTGGACAGGACAAACACGTTTACTGCTCGGGAAACGGGCCTTCCTCGGTAGGGGAAACACTTTCTGGCCAGCGCAGGCCTGCACCTCCTACCTGAAGGCAGCTAGAGAGTACCGGGAGGAACCCGTTGTAGTGCCGGCTTGCCGGGCGAATAGTAGCCTGATTCCGTTGTGACCGAGGAGTTTCACATGCCGAATCAATGCAGTGTGCGACACTTCCAAAATCGAGAGTGCCTCCGACTCCCCCACCACCTAAGGGGAGCAGCTGGCAGGATACAAGTTTCACACAGTACTTGCTTCTACCAGGTAGGCTGAGATGAGTGCACTTTTCAAGTGGCTCTTCTTATCTTGCTTCGACTGTCAATTGAACACAGCTCCACAGGTACCTGACTTCCACATGATCCTCCCCCAAAAGATAGAGTGCTGCTCCTGCAGGGCTCTTGCCCTGCAGTAGAGCGTGTGCAAGCGCTACTGTCGTGTAGGACAGACGGGTATACGCAGGTAACACTCAAGTCTCTTGCTTCCATACTCCTCCACTAAGCGGCCCACGTTCGCAATCAAAGCTGCCCCTGGCAAAACTACTCGGAGCCACCCCCCCACCCCACCCCCCAGGGATCCACGAACAGTGCGAATTTCTCCTTCTGTAATCATATCTTTTTCTCAGCTGGCAGGTAAAGAAGGCCCTTCCCATGGCACTGAAGAAAGGCTTTCTGCTGCAGAAAGGAAGCTACGTCTCTTTGGGCAGGTGGACGGCTATTTCCTCCCTTTCTCGATTAAATGCCACAAGGAGGAGGGTGTTCGGTTTCGGCCCTAGAAGCAGCCGGGAGCAAAGCCGTATGCCTAAAACGCTCCTCGAGTGAACCAAGGGCGAAAGTCCATCGCCACAGGGGTCGACTTCCTCTGAACCACCTTCCGTGTGCCTAGGAAAACTCACGTATGTTTCAGCACTAGTACAGCAGCCTGTCAAACAAACCTGAAGGCCCTCGACTCTAGTCACACTAGGAAAGGAAGCTGAGCGCTTCTTATCATTCGGCTGAAGAGGAAGAGGTTTGCAGAGCTCTGCATCCATTCTAACACACTGCGCCCTCTGGTGTTTACTCTTGGACAGAGAGTACGACGTGAGCGAAATTCCTTTTGCCTCCATTTGGCAAGTCGAACCTATTTCTGCTTGGGATACGGATCACTTTAGGCAGTGGAGAAGATGTCTGGGCCACTCACCGTTGCCTCTCTTACCTGAAGGCAGCTCTAAACTGACGTGCGGAAACCCTTGTAGTGCAGGCCTTGCAGAGGCACTGTAGCCTTACTGCAACGCGACCGAAGTTTCAAGAGCCGAATCCATACAATGGGTGATATTTCTGAGTTCTGGCATGCCTGAGACTCACCCATGGTCTACAGAGAGAAGCTGCTAAGATACACAGCTCACACAGCCTTGACTGGAGATGAATCTACCGTGCACGCTGACACAAGGGCATGTTTCAAGTGCCTCTTCTTAATGTGCATGGCTGTCCCTTTGACAGGGCTCCCCATGCACTTGACTGCCATTAGGCCATCCACCTAAGGAAGGGGCTCTGCCCCTAGACCTTCCCTGCAGTACGTACCCAGGAAGCAGGCGCTGCTCCTCATGGAAGGGACACCGGTCTAACCAGGTAACACTCAACACTCGGCCTTCCAAATGCTTCCACTCAACGCTCAACGTTTGCCCCGAAAGCTGCCCTCGCTCAAACTCCACTGAGCACTGCAAGGCCTCAACGCAAAGTGCAGAGTTTTCCTTCTGCGACGTTACCACTTTCACACAGCCCAGGCACCCAAGGCCCTTCCCATGGCATTGCAGGTACGGCTTTCTGCTTCAGAGAGGAAGCTACTTCCCTTGGCCAGGTTGAGCGCTCTTCCCATCATTCTCAGTGTACTACCACAGGGAGGAGGTGCTTCACTTTAGCCCCTAGAAGCCGGAGGGACAAAGTCCTATGCCTAAAGCTCTCCCCTCGTTCTCCAAACGCGAAATACTGTCTCCGGGGTGGGGGTGGGGGGGGTCGATGTCTTCTCAAGCGTCCTCCTCGCCCTCGCGGCTAGGGAAAACTCGCATATGTTTTGGCCCTAGGACACCAGCCTTTCATACAAACTTGAAAGCATTCGCCTCTAGGCACCGAGGAAACTAAGCTGAGCCCTGCCCGTCATTCGGCTGTCGAGGAAGAGTAGGGCACACCTTTGCCACCATTCTCCCACCCTGCTTCCTTTGGGGAGGACTGTTTGGCAGAGACAGTACAGTATGGCCGAATTTCCTCTCCTCTCAATTTGAAACGACAGAAACGTTTCCTGCTCGGCTTACAGATCGTTTAGGACGGTGGAAACGCTTTCCAGCCCACTCACCCTCGCCTCTCCTCCCTGAAGGCAGATATAAAGTAACGTGAGGAGACCGTTGTAAGGTAGCGTTGCCAGTGGAACTGTAGCCTTATTCCAAAGTGAGCGAAGAGTCTCAAAAGCCGATTGAACCCAACGTGTGAGGAGGCTGAGGTCTAGCAGGCAGCAGACTCACCCATGGCCTTCGGAGAGCAGTGCGTAGGACCCCCATTTTACACGTGCTTCACCGTAGACGATTCTACCGTGCACACTGAGATGAGTGCAGGTTTCAAGTGCCTCTTGTTAATATGCCTGGTTGTCCCCTTAAGGGCACCCCGTGCACCTGACTTCCATTTGATCAGCCACCTAAGGAGAGGGCTCTGCACGTAGAATTCCCTGCAGTAGCCAGAAAGCAAGCCCTACTCTCTGCGTAAGAGAGACCCACAGGTCTCCCCAGGCAACACTAAAGACTCGGCCTTTCAAATGATCCCACCAGGGGTCAACGTTCGCAGCGAGAGCTGGCTGCCCTCGGCAAAACTCCTCTGAGCAACGCCAGGGCTCCACACCGTGTGGGAATTTCTCCTTCTGTAACATTACCTTTTTCTCACCCGCCAGGAAGCCAGGCCCTTCCCATGGCATTGCACAAAGGGTTTCTGCCTCAGGGAGAAAGGGACTTCTCCTTGGCGGCTTGAATGCTTTCTCCTATCACTCTCAGTTAACTACCCCAGGGAGGACGGTGCTCAGCTTGGGCGGTAAAAACCAGCAGCGGCCAAAGCCCTATAGCTAAAGCTCTCCTTTCTTGACCCAAGCACAAAGTCCCTCTGCCCTGAGGTCGTTGCTTCTCAACCATCCTCCTTCTGGCCAGGAAATCTCACATGTATCTTACCAGCAGGATACCAGCCTTTCATGCAAACTAAAGGAATGCGCTTCTACTCACCCCAGGAAACCAAACTGAGCGCTTCTCTTCTTGCGGCTGAGGACAAAGTGTATTTCAGAGCTCTGCAAACTTTCACCAACCCTGCTTCCTCTGGTGGGGACTCCGTAACAGAGACAGTACACCGTGAGCGAAATCCCGGTTCGTCTCAATTGGACAGGACAAACACGTTTACTGCTCGGGAAACGGGCCTTCCTCGGTAGGGGAAACACTTTCTGGCCAGCGCAGGCCTGCACCTCCTACCTGAAGGCAGCTAGAGAGTACCGGGAGGAACCCGTTGTAGTGCCGGCTTGCCGGGCGAATAGTAGCCTGATTCCGTTGTGACCGAGGAGTTTCACATGCCGAATCAATGCAGTGTGCGACACTTCCAAAATCGAGAGTGCCTCCGACTCCCCCACCACCTAAGGGGAGCAGCTGGCAGGATACAAGTTTCACACAGTACTTGCTTCTACCAGGTAGGCTGAGATGAGTGCACTTTTCAAGTGGCTCTTCTTATCTTGCTTCGACTGTCAATTGAACACAGCTCCACAGGTACCTGACTTCCACATGATCCTCCCCCAAAAGATAGAGTGCTGCTCCTGCAGGGCTCTTGCCCTGCAGTAGAGCGTGTGCAAGCGCTACTGTCGTGTAGGACAGACGGGTATACGCAGGTAACACTCAAGTCTCTTGCTTCCATACTCCTCCACTAAGCGGCCCACGTTCGCAATCAAAGCTGCCCCTGGCAAAACTACTCGGAGCCACCCCCCCACCCCACCCCCCAGGGATCCACGAACAGTGCGAATTTCTCCTTCTGTAATCATATCTTTTTCTCAGCTGGCAGGTAAAGAAGGCCCTTCCCATGGCACTGAAGAAAGGCTTTCTGCTGCAGAAAGGAAGCTACGTCTCTTTGGGCAGGTGGACGGCTATTTCCTCCCTTTCTCGATTAAATGCCACAAGGAGGAGGGTGTTCGGTTTCGGCCCTAGAAGCAGCCGGGAGCAAAGCCGTATGCCTAAAACGCTCCTCGAGTGAACCAAGGGCGAAAGTCCATCGCCACAGGGGTCGACTTCCTCTGAACCACCTTCCGTGTGCCTAGGAAAACTCACGTATGTTTCAGCACTAGTACAGCAGCCTGTCAAACAAACCTGAAGGCCCTCGACTCTAGTCACACTAGGAAAGGAAGCTGAGCGCTTCTTATCATTCGGCTGAAGAGGAAGAGGTTTGCAGAGCTCTGCATCCATTCTAACACACTGCGCCCTCTGGTGTTTACTCTTGGACAGAGAGTACGACGTGAGCGAAATTCCTTTTGCCTCCATTTGGCAAGTCGAACCTATTTCTGCTTGGGATACGGATCACTTTAGGCAGTGGAGAAGATGTCTGGGCCACTCACCGTTGCCTCTCTTACCTGAAGGCAGCTCTAAACTGACGTGCGGAAACCCTTGTAGTGCAGGCCTTGCAGAGGCACTGTAGCCTTACTGCAACGCGACCGAAGTTTCAAGAGCCGAATCCATACAATGGGTGATATTTCTGAGTTCTGGCATGCCTGAGACTCACCCATGGTCTACAGAGAGAAGCTGCTAAGATACACAGCTCACACAGCCTTGACTGGAGATGAATCTACCGTGCACGCTGACACAAGGGCATGTTTCAAGTGCCTCTTCTTAATGTGCATGGCTGTCCCTTTGACAGGGCTCCCCATGCACTTGACTGCCATTAGGCCATCCACCTAAGGAAGGGGCTCTGCCCCTAGACCTTCCCTGCAGTACGTACCCAGGAAGCAGGCGCTGCTCCTCATGGAAGGGACACCGGTCTAACCAGGTAACACTCAACACTCGGCCTTCCAAATGCTTCCACTCAACGCTCAACGTTTGCCCCGAAAGCTGCCCTCGCTCAAACTCCACTGAGCACTGCAAGGCCTCAACGCAAAGTGCAGAGTTTTCCTTCTGCGACGTTACCACTTTCACACAGCCCAGGCACCCAAGGCCCTTCCCATGGCATTGCAGGTACGGCTTTCTGCTTCAGAGAGGAAGCTACTTCCCTTGGCCAGGTTGAGCGCTCTTCCCATCATTCTCAGTGTACTACCACAGGGAGGAGGTGCTTCACTTTAGCCCCTAGAAGCCGGAGGGACAAAGTCCTATGCCTAAAGCTCTCCCCTCGTTCTCCAAACGCGAAATACTGTCTCCGGGGTGGGGGTGGGGGGGGTCGATGTCTTCTCAAGCGTCCTCCTCGCCCTCGCGGCTAGGGAAAACTCGCATATGTTTTGGCCCTAGGACACCAGCCTTTCATACAAACTTGAAAGCATTCGCCTCTAGGCACCGAGGAAACTAAGCTGAGCCCTGCCCGTCATTCGGCTGTCGAGGAAGAGTAGGGCACACCTTTGCCACCATTCTCCCACCCTGCTTCCTTTGGGGAGGACTGTTTGGCAGAGACAGTACAGTATGGCCGAATTTCCTCTCCTCTCAATTTGAAACGACAGAAACGTTTCCTGCTCGGCTTACAGATCGTTTAGGACGGTGGAAACGCTTTCCAGCCCACTCACCCTCGCCTCTCCTCCCTGAAGGCAGATATAAAGTAACGTGAGGAGACCGTTGTAAGGTAGCGTTGCCAGTGGAACTGTAGCCTTATTCCAAAGTGAGCGAAGAGTCTCAAAAGCCGATTGAACCCAACGTGTGAGGAGGCTGAGGTCTAGCAGGCAGCAGACTCACCCATGGCCTTCGGAGAGCAGTGCGTAGGACCCCCATTTTACACGTGCTTCACCGTAGACGATTCTACCGTGCACACTGAGATGAGTGCAGGTTTCAAGTGCCTCTTGTTAATATGCCTGGTTGTCCCCTTAAGGGCACCCCGTGCACCTGACTTCCATTTGATCAGCCACCTAAGGAGAGGGCTCTGCACGTAGAATTCCCTGCAGTAGCCAGAAAGCAAGCCCTACTCTCTGCGTAAGAGAGACCCACAGGTCTCCCCAGGCAACACTAAAGACTCGGCCTTTCAAATGATCCCACCAGGGGTCAACGTTCGCAGCGAGAGCTGGCTGCCCTCGGCAAAACTCCTCTGAGCAACGCCAGGGCTCCACACCGTGTGGGAATTTCTCCTTCTGTAACATTACCTTTTTCTCACCCGCCAGGAAGCCAGGCCCTTCCCATGGCATTGCACAAAGGGTTTCTGCCTCAGGGAGAAAGGGACTTCTCCTTGGCGGCTTGAATGCTTTCTCCTATCACTCTCAGTTAACTACCCCAGGGAGGACGGTGCTCAGCTTGGGCGGTAAAAACCAGCAGCGGCCAAAGCCCTATAGCTAAAGCTCTCCTTTCTTGACCCAAGCACAAAGTCCCTCTGCCCTGAGGTCGTTGCTTCTCAACCATCCTCCTTCTGGCCAGGAAATCTCACATGTATCTTACCAGCAGGATACCAGCCTTTCATGCAAACTAAAGGAATGCGCTTCTACTCACCCCAGGAAACCAAACTGAGCGCTTCTCTTCTTGCGGCTGAGGACAAAGTGTATTTCAGAGCTCTGCAAACTTTCACCAACCCTGCTTCCTCTGGTGGGGACTCCGTAACAGAGACAGTACACCGTGAGCGAAATCCCGGTTCGTCTCAATTGGACAGGACAAACACGTTTACTGCTCGGGAAACGGGCCTTCCTCGGTAGGGGAAACACTTTCTGGCCAGCGCAGGCCTGCACCTCCTACCTGAAGGCAGCTAGAGAGTACCGGGAGGAACCCGTTGTAGTGCCGGCTTGCCGGGCGAATAGTAGCCTGATTCCGTTGTGACCGAGGAGTTTCACATGCCGAATCAATGCAGTGTGCGACACTTCCAAAATCGAGAGTGCCTCCGACTCCCCCACCACCTAAGGGGAGCAGCTGGCAGGATACAAGTTTCACACAGTACTTGCTTCTACCAGGTAGGCTGAGATGAGTGCACTTTTCAAGTGGCTCTTCTTATCTTGCTTCGACTGTCAATTGAACACAGCTCCACAGGTACCTGACTTCCACATGATCCTCCCCCAAAAGATAGAGTGCTGCTCCTGCAGGGCTCTTGCCCTGCAGTAGAGCGTGTGCAAGCGCTACTGTCGTGTAGGACAGACGGGTATACGCAGGTAACACTCAAGTCTCTTGCTTCCATACTCCTCCACTAAGCGGCCCACGTTCGCAATCAAAGCTGCCCCTGGCAAAACTACTCGGAGCCACCCCCCCACCCCACCCCCCAGGGATCCACGAACAGTGCGAATTTCTCCTTCTGTAATCATATCTTTTTCTCAGCTGGCAGGTAAAGAAGGCCCTTCCCATGGCACTGAAGAAAGGCTTTCTGCTGCAGAAAGGAAGCTACGTCTCTTTGGGCAGGTGGACGGCTATTTCCTCCCTTTCTCGATTAAATGCCACAAGGAGGAGGGTGTTCGGTTTCGGCCCTAGAAGCAGCCGGGAGCAAAGCCGTATGCCTAAAACGCTCCTCGAGTGAACCAAGGGCGAAAGTCCATCGCCACAGGGGTCGACTTCCTCTGAACCACCTTCCGTGTGCCTAGGAAAACTCACGTATGTTTCAGCACTAGTACAGCAGCCTGTCAAACAAACCTGAAGGCCCTCGACTCTAGTCACACTAGGAAAGGAAGCTGAGCGCTTCTTATCATTCGGCTGAAGAGGAAGAGGTTTGCAGAGCTCTGCATCCATTCTAACACACTGCGCCCTCTGGTGTTTACTCTTGGACAGAGAGTACGACGTGAGCGAAATTCCTTTTGCCTCCATTTGGCAAGTCGAACCTATTTCTGCTTGGGATACGGATCACTTTAGGCAGTGGAGAAGATTTCTGGGCCACTCACCGTTGCCTCTCTTACCTGAAGGCAGCTCTAAACTGACGTGCGGAAACCCTTGTAGTGCAGGCCTTGCAGAGGCACTGTAGCCTTACTGCAACGCGACCGAAGTTTCAAGAGCCGAATCCATACAATGGGTGATATTTCTGAGTTCTGGCATGCCTGAGACTCACCCATGGTCTACAGAGAGAAGCTGCTAAGATACACAGTTCACACAGCCTTGACTGGAGATGAATCTACCGTGCACGCTGACACAAGGGCATGTTTCAAGTGCCTCTTCTTAATGTGCATGGCTGTCCCTTTGACAGGGCTCCCCATGCACTTGACTGCCATTAGGCCATCCACCTAAGGAAGGGGCTCTGCCCCTAGACCTTCCCTGCAGTACGTACCCAGGAAGCAGGCGCTGCTCCTCATGGAAGGGACACCGGTCTAACCAGGTAACACTCAACACTCGGCCTTCCAAATGCTTCCACTCAACGCTCAACGTTTGCCCCGAAAGCTGCCCTCGCTCAAACTCCACTGAGCACTGCAAGGCCTCAACGCAAAGTGCAGAGTTTTCCTTCTGCGACGTTACCACTTTCACACAGCCCAGGCACCCAAGGCCCTTCCCATGGCATTGCAGGTACGGCTTTCTGCTTCAGAGAGGAAGCTACTTCCCTTGGCCAGGTTGAGCGCTCTTCCCATCATTCTCAGTGTACTACCACAGGGAGGAGGTGCTTCACTTTAGCCCCTAGAAGCCGGAGGGACAAAGTCCTATGCCTAAAGCTCTCCCCTCGTTCTCCAAACGCGAAATACTGTCTCCGGGGTGGGGGTGGGGGGGGTCGATGTCTTCTCAAGCGTCCTCCTCGCCCTCGCGGCTAGGGAAAACTCGCATATGTTTTGGCCCTAGGACACCAGCCTTTCATACAAACTTGAAAGCATTCGCCTCTAGGCACCGAGGAAACTAAGCTGAGCCCTGCCCGTCATTCGGCTGTCGAGGAAGAGTAGGGCACACCTTTGCCACCATTCTCCCACCCTGCTTCCTTTGGGGAGGACTGTTTGGCAGAGACAGTACAGTATGGCCGAATTTCCTCTCCTCTCAATTTGAAACGACAGAAACGTTTCCTGCTCGGCTTACAGATCGTTTAGGACGGTGGAAACGCTTTCCAGCCCACTCACCCTCGCCTCTCCTCCCTGAAGGCAGATATAAAGTAACGTGAGGAGACCGTTGTAAGGTAGCGTTGCCAGTGGAACTGTAGCCTTATTCCAAAGTGAGCGAAGAGTCTCAAAAGCCGATTGAACCCAACGTGTGAGGAGGCTGAGGTCTAGCAGGCAGCAGACTCACCCATGGCCTTCGGAGAGCAGTGCGTAGGACCCCCATTTTACACGTGCTTCACCGTAGACGATTCTACCGTGCACACTGAGATGAGTGCAGGTTTCAAGTGCCTCTTGTTAATATGCCTGGTTGTCCCCTTAAGGGCACCCCGTGCACCTGACTTCCATTTGATCAGCCACCTAAGGAGAGGGCTCTGCACGTAGAATTCCCTGCAGTAGCCAGAAAGCAAGCCCTACTCTCTGCGTAAGAGAGACCCACAGGTCTCCCCAGGCAACACTAAAGACTCGGCCTTTCAAATGATCCCACCAGGGGTCAACGTTCGCAGCGAGAGCTGGCTGCCCTCGGCAAAACTCCTCTGAGCAACGCCAGGGCTCCACACCGTGTGGGAATTTCTCCTTCTGTAACATTACCTTTTTCTCACCCGCCAGGAAGCCAGGCCCTTCCCATGGCATTGCACAAAGGGTTTCTGCCTCAGGGAGAAAGGGACTTCTCCTTGGCGGCTTGAATGCTTTCTCCTATCACTCTCAGTTAACTACCCCAGGGAGGACGGTGCTCAGCTTGGGCGGTAAAAACCAGCAGCGGCCAAAGCCCTATAGCTAAAGCTCTCCTTTCTTGACCCAAGCACAAAGTCCCTCTGCCCTGAGGTCGTTGCTTCTCAACCATCCTCCTTCTGGCCAGGAAATCTCACATGTATCTTACCAGCAGGATACCAGCCTTTCATGCAAACTAAAGGAATGCGCTTCTACTCACCCCAGGAAACCAAACTGAGCGCTTCTCTTCTTGCGGCTGAGGACAAAGTGTATTTCAGAGCTCTGCAAACTTTCACCAACCCTGCTTCCTCTGGTGGGGACTCCGTAACAGAGACAGTACACCGTGAGCGAAATCCCGGTTCGTCTCAATTGGACAGGACAAACACGTTTACTGCTCGGGAAACGGGCCTTCCTCGGTAGGGGAAACACTTTCTGGCCAGCGCAGGCCTGCACCTCCTACCTGAAGGCAGCTAGAGAGTACCGGGAGGAACCCGTTGTAGTGCCGGCTTGCCGGGCGAATAGTAGCCTGATTCCGTTGTGACCGAGGAGTTTCACATGCCGAATCAATGCAGTGTGCGACACTTCCAAAATCGAGAGTGCCTCCGACTCCCCCACCACCTAAGGGGAGCAGCTGGCAGGATACAAGTTTCACACAGTACTTGCTTCTACCAGGTAGGCTGAGATGAGTGCACTTTTCAAGTGGCTCTTCTTATCTTGCTTCGACTGTCAATTGAACACAGCTCCACAGGTACCTGACTTCCACATGATCCTCCCCCAAAAGATAGAGTGCTGCTCCTGCAGGGCTCTTGCCCTGCAGTAGAGCGTGTGCAAGCGCTACTGTCGTGTAGGACAGACGGGTATACGCAGGTAACACTCAAGTCTCTTGCTTCCATACTCCTCCACTAAGCGGCCCACGTTCGCAATCAAAGCTGCCCCTGGCAAAACTACTCGGAGCCACCCCCCCACCCCACCCCCCAGGGATCCACGAACAGTGCGAATTTCTCCTTCTGTAATCATATCTTTTTCTCAGCTGGCAGGTAAAGAAGGCCCTTCCCATGGCACTGAAGAAAGGCTTTCTGCTGCAGAAAGGAAGCTACGTCTCTTTGGGCAGGTGGATGGCTATTTCCTCCCTTTCTCGATTAAATGCCACAAGGAGGAGGGTGTTCGGTTTCGGCCCTAGAAGCAGCCGGGAGCAAAGCCGTATGCCTAAAACGCTCCTCGAGTGAACCAAGGGCGAAAGTCCATCGCCACAGGGGTCGACTTCCTCTGAACCACCTTCCGTGTGCCTAGGAAAACTCACGTATGTTTCAGCACTAGTACAGCAGCCTGTCAAACAAACCTGAAGGCCCTCGACTCTAGTCACACTAGGAAAGGAAGCTGAGCGCTTCTTATCATTCGGCTGAAGAGGAAGAGGTTTGCAGAGCTCTGCATCCATTCTAACACACTGCGCCCTCTGGTGTTTACTCTTGGACAGAGAGTACGACGTGAGCGAAATTCCTTTTGCCTCCATTTGGCAAGTCGAACCTATTTCTGCTTGGGATACGGATCACTTTAGGCAGTGGAGAAGATGTCTGGGCCACTCACCGTTGCCTCTCTTACCTGAAGGCAGCTCTAAACTGACGTGCGGAAACCCTTGTAGTGCAGGCCTTGCAGAGGCACTGTAGCCTTACTGCAACGCGACCGAAGTTTCAAGAGCCGAATCCATACAATGGGTGATATTTCTGAGTTCTGGCATGCCTGAGACTCACCCATGGTCTACAGAGAGAAGCTGCTAAGATACACAGCTCACACAGCCTTGACTGGAGATGAATCTACCGTGCACGCTGACACAAGGGCATGTTTCAAGTGCCTCTTCTTAATGTGCATGGCTGTCCCTTTGACAGGGCTCCCCATGCACTTGACTGCCATTAGGCCATCCACCTAAGGAAGGGGCTCTGCCCCTAGACCTTCCCTGCAGTACGTACCCAGGAAGCAGGCGCTGCTCCTCATGGAAGGGACACCGGTCTAACCAGGTAACACTCAACACTCGGCCTTCCAAATGCTTCCACTCAACGCTCAACGTTTGCCCCGAAAGCTGCCCTCGCTCAAACTCCACTGAGCACTGCAAGGCCTCAACGCAAAGTGCAGAGTTTTCCTTCTGCGACGTTACCACTTTCACACAGCCCAGGCACCCAAGGCCCTTCCCATGGCATTGCAGGTACGGCTTTCTGCTTCAGAGAGGAAGCTACTTCCCTTGGCCAGGTTGAGCGCTCTTCCCATCATTCTCAGTGTACTACCACAGGGAGGAGGTGCTTCACTTTAGCCCCTAGAAGCCGGAGGGACAAAGTCCTATGCCTAAAGCTCTCCCCTCGTTCTCCAAACGCGAAATACTGTCTCCGGGGTGGGGGTGGGGGGGGTCGATGTCTTCTCAAGCGTCCTCCTCGCCCTCGCGGCTAGGGAAAACTCGCATATGTTTTGGCCCTAGGACACCAGCCTTTCATACAAACTTGAAAGCATTCGCCTCTAGGCACCGAGGAAACTAAGCTGAGCCCTGCCCGTCATTCGGCTGTCGAGGAAGAGTAGGGCACACCTTTGCCACCATTCTCCCACCCTGCTTCCTTTGGGGAGGACTCTTTGGCAGAGACAGTACAGTATGGCCGAATTTCCTCTCCTCTCAATTTGAAACGACAGAAACGTTTCCTGCTCGGCTTACAGATCGTTTAGGACGGTGGAAACGCTTTCCAGCCCACTCACCCTCGCCTCTCCTCCCTGAAGGCAGATATAAAGTAACGTGAGGAGACCGTTGTAAGGTAGCGTTGCCAGTGGAACTGTAGCCTTATTCCAAAGTGAGCGAAGAGTCTCAAAAGCCGATTGAACCCAACGTGTGAGGAGGCTGAGGTCTAGCAGGCAGCAGACTCACCCATGGCCTTCGGAGAGCAGTGCGTAGGACCCCCATTTTACACGTGCTTCACCGTAGACGATTCTACCGTGCACACTGAGATGAGTGCAGGTTTCAAGTGCCTCTTGTTAATATGCCTGGTTGTCCCCTTAAGGGCACCCCGTGCACCTGACTTCCATTTGATCAGCCACCTAAGGAGAGGGCTCTGCACGTAGAATTCCCTGCAGTAGCCAGAAAGCAAGCCCTACTCTCTGCGTAAGAGAGACCCACAGGTCTCCCCAGGCAACACTAAAGACTCGGCCTTTCAAATGATCCCACCAGGGGTCAACGTTCGCAGCGAGAGCTGGCTGCCCTCGGCAAAACTCCTCTGAGCAACGCCAGGGCTCCACACCGTGTGGGAATTTCTCCTTCTGTAACATTACCTTTTTCTCACCCGCCAGGAAGCCAGGCCCTTCCCATGGCATTGCACAAAGGGTTTCTGCCTCAGGGAGAAAGGGACTTCTCCTTGGCGGCTTGAATGCTTTCTCCTATCACTCTCAGTTAACTACCCCAGGGAGGACGGTGCTCAGCTTGGGCGGTAAAAACCAGCAGCGGCCAAAGCCCTATAGCTAAAGCTCTCCTTTCTTGACCCAAGCACAAAGTCCCTCTGCCCTGAGGTCGTTGCTTCTCAACCATCCTCCTTCTGGCCAGGAAATCTCACATGTATCTTACCAGCAGGATACCAGCCTTTCATGCAAACTAAAGGAATGCGCTTCTACTCACCCCAGGAAACCAAACTGAGCGCTTCTCTTCTTGCGGCTGAGGACAAAGTGTATTTCAGAGCTCTGCAAACTTTCACCAACCCTGCTTCCTCTGGTGGGGACTCCGTAACAGAGACAGTACACCGTGAGCGAAATCCCGGTTCGTCTCAATTGGACAGGACAAACACGTTTACTGCTCGGGAAACGGGCCTTCCTCGGTAGGGGAAACACTTTCTGGCCAGCGCAGGCCTGCACCTCCTACCTGAAGGCAGCTAGAGAGTACCGGGAGGAACCCGTTGTAGTGCCGGCTTGCCGGGCGAATAGTAGCCTGATTCCGTTGTGACCGAGGAGTTTCACATGCCGAATCAATGCAGTGTGCGACACTTCCAAAATCGAGAGTGCCTCCGACTCCCCCACCACCTAAGGGGAGCAGCTGGCAGGATACAAGTTTCACACAGTACTTGCTTCTACCAGGTAGGCTGAGATGAGTGCACTTTTCAAGTGGCTCTTCTTATCTTGCTTC
Source organism: Balaenoptera ricei (assembly GCF_028023285.1). NCBI lineage: Eukaryota > Metazoa > Chordata > Mammalia > Artiodactyla > Balaenopteridae > Balaenoptera > Balaenoptera ricei. The sequence continues at coordinate 137,167 of NW_026777488.1, forward strand.
GACTGTCAATTGAACACAGCTCCACAGGTACCTGACTTCCACATGATCCTCCCCCAAAAGATAGAGTGCTGCTCCTGCAGGGCTCTTGCCCTGCAGTAGAGCGTGTGCAAGCGCTACTGTCGTGTAGGACAGACGGGTATACGCAGGTAACACTCAAGTCTCTTGCTTCCATACTCCTCCACTAAGCGGCCCACGTTCGCAATCAAAGCTGCCCCTGGCAAAACTACTCGGAGCCACCCCCCCACCCCACCCCCCAGGGATCCACGAACAGTGCGAATTTCTCCTTCTGTAATCATATCTTTTTCTCAGCTGGCAGGTAAAGAAGGCCCTTCCCATGGCACTGAAGAAAGGCTTTCTGCTGCAGAAAGGAAGCTACGTCTCTTTGGGCAGGTGGACGGCTATTTCCTCCCTTTCTCGATTAAATGCCACAAGGAGGAGGGTGTTCGGTTTCGGCCCTAGAAGCAGCCGGGAGCAAAGCCGTATGCCTAAAACGCTCCTCGAGTGAACCAAGGGCGAAAGTCCATCGCCACAGGGGTCGACTTCCTCTGAACCACCTTCCGTGTGCCTAGGAAAACTCACGTATGTTTCAGCACTAGTACAGCAGCCTGTCAAACAAACCTGAAGGCCCTCGACTCTAGTCACACTAGGAAAGGAAGCTGAGCGCTTCTTATCATTCGGCTGAAGAGGAAGAGGTTTGCAGAGCTCTGCATCCATTCTAACACACTGCGCCCTCTGGTGTTTACTCTTGGACAGAGAGTACGACGTGAGCGAAATTCCTTTTGCCTCCATTTGGCAAGTCGAACCTATTTCTGCTTGGGATACGGATCACTTTAGGCAGTGGAGAAGATTTCTGGGCCACTCACCGTTGCCTCTCTTACCTGAAGGCAGCTCTAAACTGACGTGCGGAAACCCTTGTAGTGCAGGCCTTGCAGAGGCACTGTAGCCTTACTGCAACGCGACCGAAGTTTCAAGAGCCGAATCCATACAATGGGTGATATTTCTGAGTTCTGGCATGCCTGAGACTCACCCATGGTCTACAGAGAGAAGCTGCTAAGATACACAGTTCACACAGCCTTGACTGGAGATGAATCTACCGTGCACGCTGACACAAGGGCATGTTTCAAGTGCCTCTTCTTAATGTGCATGGCTGTCCCTTTGACAGGGCTCCCCATGCACTTGACTGCCATTAGGCCATCCACCTAAGGAAGGGGCTCTGCCCCTAGACCTTCCCTGCAGTACGTACCCAGGAAGCAGGCGCTGCTCCTCATGGAAGGGACACCGGTCTAACCAGGTAACACTCAACACTCGGCCTTCCAAATGCTTCCACTCAACGCTCAACGTTTGCCCCGAAAGCTGCCCTCGCTCAAACTCCACTGAGCACTGCAAGGCCTCAACGCAAAGTGCAGAGTTTTCCTTCTGCGACGTTACCACTTTCACACAGCCCAGGCACCCAAGGCCCTTCCCATGGCATTGCAGGTACGGCTTTCTGCTTCAGAGAGGAAGCTACTTCCCTTGGCCAGGTTGAGCGCTCTTCCCATCATTCTCAGTGTACTACCACAGGGAGGAGGTGCTTCACTTTAGCCCCTAGAAGCCGGAGGGACAAAGTCCTATGCCTAAAGCTCTCCCCTCGTTCTCCAAACGCGAAATACTGTCTCCGGGGTGGGGGTGGGGGGGGTCGATGTCTTCTCAAGCGTCCTCCTCGCCCTCGCGGCTAGGGAAAACTCGCATATGTTTTGGCCCTAGGACACCAGCCTTTCATACAAACTTGAAAGCATTCGCCTCTAGGCACCGAGGAAACTAAGCTGAGCCCTGCCCGTCATTCGGCTGTCGAGGAAGAGTAGGGCACACCTTTGCCACCATTCTCCCACCCTGCTTCCTTTGGGGAGGACTCTTTGGCAGAGACAGTACAGTATGGCCGAATTTCCTCTCCTCTCAATTTGAAACGACAGAAACGTTTCCTGCTCGGCTTACAGATCGTTTAGGACGGTGGAAACGCTTTCCAGCCCACTCACCCTCGCCTCTCCTCCCTGAAGGCAGATATAAAGTAACGTGAGGAGACCGTTGTAAGGTAGCGTTGCCAGTGGAACTGTAGCCTTATTCCAAAGTGAGCGAAGAGTCTCAAAAGCCGATTGAACCCAACGTGTGAGGAGGCTGAGGTCTAGCAGGCAGCAGACTCACCCATGGCCTTCGGAGAGCAGTGCGTAGGACCCCCATTTTACACGTGCTTCACCGTAGACGATTCTACCGTGCACACTGAGATGAGTGCAGGTTTCAAGTGCCTCTTGTTAATATGCCTGGTTGTCCCCTTAAGGGCACCCCGTGCACCTGACTTCCATTTGATCAGCCACCTAAGGAGAGGGCTCTGCACGTAGAATTCCCTGCAGTAGCCAGAAAGCAAGCCCTACTCTCTGCGTAAGAGAGACCCACAGGTCTCCCCAGGCAACACTAAAGACTCGGCCTTTCAAATGATCCCACCAGGGGTCAACGTTCGCAGCGAGAGCTGGCTGCCCTCGGCAAAACTCCTCTGAGCAACGCCAGGGCTCCACACCGTGTGGGAATTTCTCCTTCTGTAACATTACCTTTTTCTCACCCGCCAGGAAGCCAGGCCCTTCCCATGGCATTGCACAAAGGGTTTCTGCCTCAGGGAGAAAGGGACTTCTCCTTGGCGGCTTGAATGCTTTCTCCTATCACTCTCAGTTAACTACCCCAGGGAGGACGGTGCTCAGCTTGGGCGGTAAAAACCAGCAGCGGCCAAAGCCCTATAGCTAAAGCTCTCCTTTCTTGACCCAAGCACAAAGTCCCTCTGCCCTGAGGTCGTTGCTTCTCAACCATCCTCCTTCTGGCCAGGAAATCTCACATGTATCTTACCAGCAGGATACCAGCCTTTCATGCAAACTAAAGGAATGCGCTTCTACTCACCCCAGGAAACCAAACTGAGCGCTTCTCTTCTTGCGGCTGAGGACAAAGTGTATTTCAGAGCTCTGCAAACTTTCACCAACCCTGCTTCCTCTGGTGGGGACTCCGTAACAGAGACAGTACACCGTGAGCGAAATCCCGGTTCGTCTCAATTGGACAGGACAAACACGTTTACTGCTCGGGAAACGGGCCTTCCTCGGTAGGGGAAACACTTTCTGGCCAGCGCAGGCCTGCACCTCCTACCTGAAGGCAGCTAGAGAGTACCGGGAGGAACCCGTTGTAGTGCCGGCTTGCCGGGCGAATAGTAGCCTGATTCCGTTGTGACCGAGGAGTTTCACATGCCGAATCAATGCAGTGTGCGACACTTCCAAAATCGAGAGTGCCTCCGACTCCCCCACCACCTAAGGGGAGCAGCTGGCAGGATACAAGTTTCACACAGTACTTGCTTCTACCAGGTAGGCTGAGATGAGTGCACTTTTCAAGTGGCTCTTCTTATCTTGCTTCGACTGTCAATTGAACACAGCTCCACAGGTACCTGACTTCCACATGATCCTCCCCCAAAAGATAGAGTGCTGCTCCTGCAGGGCTCTTGCCCTGCAGTAGAGCGTGTGCAAGCGCTACTGTCGTGTAGGACAGACGGGTATACGCAGGTAACACTCAAGTCTCTTGCTTCCATACTCCTCCACTAAGCGGCCCACGTTCGCAATCAAAGCTGCCCCTGGCAAAACTACTCGGAGCCACCCCCCCACCCCACCCCCCAGGGATCCACGAACAGTGCGAATTTCTCCTTCTGTAATCATATCTTTTTCTCAGCTGGCAGGTAAAGAAGGCCCTTCCCATGGCACTGAAGAAAGGCTTTCTGCTGCAGAAAGGAAGCTACGTCTCTTTGGGCAGGTGGACGGCTATTTCCTCCCTTTCTCGATTAAATGCCACAAGGAGGAGGGTGTTCGGTTTCGGCCCTAGAAGCAGCCGGGAGCAAAGCCGTATGCCTAAAACGCTCCTCGAGTGAACCAAGGGCGAAAGTCCATCGCCACAGGGGTCGACTTCCTCTGAACCACCTTCCGTGTGCCTAGGAAAACTCACGTATGTTTCAGCACTAGTACAGCAGCCTGTCAAACAAACCTGAAGGCCCTCGACTCTAGTCACACTAGGAAAGGAAGCTGAGCGCTTCTTATCATTCGGCTGAAGAGGAAGAGGTTTGCAGAGCTCTGCATCCATTCTAACACACTGCGCCCTCTGGTGTTTACTCTTGGACAGAGAGTACGACGTGAGCGAAATTCCTTTTGCCTCCATTTGGCAAGTCGAACCTATTTCTGCTTGGGATACGGATCACTTTAGGCAGTGGAGAAGATTTCTGGGCCACTCACCGTTGCCTCTCTTACCTGAAGGCAGCTCTAAACTGACGTGCGGAAACCCTTGTAGTGCAGGCCTTGCAGAGGCACTGTAGCCTTACTGCAACGCGACCGAAGTTTCAAGAGCCGAATCCATACAATGGGTGATATTTCTGAGTTCTGGCATGCCTGAGACTCACCCATGGTCTACAGAGAGAAGCTGCTAAGATACACAGTTCACACAGCCTTGACTGGAGATGAATCTACCGTGCACGCTGACACAAGGGCATGTTTCAAGTGCCTCTTCTTAATGTGCATGGCTGTCCCTTTGACAGGGCTCCCCATGCACTTGACTGCCATTAGGCCATCCACCTAAGGAAGGGGCTCTGCCCCTAGACCTTCCCTGCAGTACGTACCCAGGAAGCAGGCGCTGCTCCTCATGGAAGGGACACCGGTCTAACCAGGTAACACTCAACACTCGGCCTTCCAAATGCTTCCACTCAACGCTCAACGTTTGCCCCGAAAGCTGCCCTCGCTCAAACTCCACTGAGCACTGCAAGGCCTCAACGCAAAGTGCAGAGTTTTCCTTCTGCGACGTTACCACTTTCACACAGCCCAGGCACCCAAGGCCCTTCCCATGGCATTGCAGGTACGGCTTTCTGCTTCAGAGAGGAAGCTACTTCCCTTGGCCAGGTTGAGCGCTCTTCCCATCATTCTCAGTGTACTACCACAGGGAGGAGGTGCTTCACTTTAGCCCCTAGAAGCCGGAGGGACAAAGTCCTATGCCTAAAGCTCTCCCCTCGTTCTCCAAACGCGAAATACTGTCTCCGGGGTGGGGGTGGGGGGGGTCGATGTCTTCTCAAGCGTCCTCCTCGCCCTCGCGGCTAGGGAAAACTCGCATATGTTTTGGCCCTAGGACACCAGCCTTTCATACAAACTTGAAAGCATTCGCCTCTAGGCACCGAGGAAACTAAGCTGAGCCCTGCCCGTCATTCGGCTGTCGAGGAAGAGTAGGGCACACCTTTGCCACCATTCTCCCACCCTGCTTCCTTTGGGGAGGACTGTTTGGCAGAGACAGTACAGTATGGCCGAATTTCCTCTCCTCTCAATTTGAAACGACAGAAACGTTTCCTGCTCGGCTTACAGATCGTTTAGGACGGTGGAAACGCTTTCCAGCCCACTCACCCTCGCCTCTCCTCCCTGAAGGCAGATATAAAGTAACGTGAGGAGACCGTTGTAAGGTAGCGTTGCCAGTGGAACTGTAGCCTTATTCCAAAGTGAGCGAAGAGTCTCAAAAGCCGATTGAACCCAACGTGTGAGGAGGCTGAGGTCTAGCAGGCAGCAGACTCACCCATGGCCTTCGGAGAGCAGTGCGTAGGACCCCCATTTTACACGTGCTTCACCGTAGACGATTCTACCGTGCACACTGAGATGAGTGCAGGTTTCAAGTGCCTCTTGTTAATATGCCTGGTTGTCCCCTTAAGGGCACCCCGTGCACCTGACTTCCATTTGATCAGCCACCTAAGGAGAGGGCTCTGCACGTAGAATTCCCTGCAGTAGCCAGAAAGCAAGCCCTACTCTCTGCGTAAGAGAGACCCACAGGTCTCCCCAGGCAACACTAAAGACTCGGCCTTTCAAATGATCCCACCAGGGGTCAACGTTCGCAGCGAGAGCTGGCTGCCCTCGGCAAAACTCCTCTGAGCAACGCCAGGGCTCCACACCGTGTGGGAATTTCTCCTTCTGTAACATTACCTTTTTCTCACCCGCCAGGAAGCCAGGCCCTTCCCATGGCATTGCACAAAGGGTTTCTGCCTCAGGGAGAAAGGGACTTCTCCTTGGCGGCTTGAATGCTTTCTCCTATCACTCTCAGTTAACTACCCCAGGGAGGACGGTGCTCAGCTTGGGCGGTAAAAACCAGCAGCGGCCAAAGCCCTATAGCTAAAGCTCTCCTTTCTTGACCCAAGCACAAAGTCCCTCTGCCCTGAGGTCGTTGCTTCTCAACCATCCTCCTTCTGGCCAGGAAATCTCACATGTATCTTACCAGCAGGATACCAGCCTTTCATGCAAACTAAAGGAATGCGCTTCTACTCACCCCAGGAAACCAAACTGAGCGCTTCTCTTCTTGCGGCTGAGGACAAAGTGTATTTCAGAGCTCTGCAAACTTTCACCAACCCTGCTTCCTCTGGTGGGGACTCCGTAACAGAGACAGTACACCGTGAGCGAAATCCCGGTTCGTCTCAATTGGACAGGACAAACACGTTTACTGCTCGGGAAACGGGCCTTCCTCGGTAGGGGAAACACTTTCTGGCCAGCGCAGGCCTGCACCTCCTACCTGAAGGCAGCTAGAGAGTACCGGGAGGAACCCGTTGTAGTGCCGGCTTGCCGGGCGAATAGTAGCCTGATTCCGTTGTGACCGAGGAGTTTCACATGCCGAATCAATGCAGTGTGCGACACTTCCAAAATCGAGAGTGCCTCCGACTCCCCCACCACCTAAGGGGAGCAGCTGGCAGGATACAAGTTTCACACAGTACTTGCTTCTACCAGGTAGGCTGAGATGAGTGCACTTTTCAAGTGGCTCTTCTTATCTTGCTTCGACTGTCAATTGAACACAGCTCCACAGGTACCTGACTTCCACATGATCCTCCCCCAAAAGATAGAGTGCTGCTCCTGCAGGGCTCTTGCCCTGCAGTAGAGCGTGTGCAAGCGCTACTGTCGTGTAGGACAGACGGGTATACGCAGGTAACACTCAAGTCTCTTGCTTCCATACTCCTCCACTAAGCGGCCCACGTTCGCAATCAAAGCTGCCCCTGGCAAAACTACTCGGAGCCACCCCCCCACCCCACCCCCCAGGGATCCACGAACAGTGCGAATTTCTCCTTCTGTAATCATATCTTTTTCTCAGCTGGCAGGTAAAGAAGGCCCTTCCCATGGCACTGAAGAAAGGCTTTCTGCTGCAGAAAGGAAGCTACGTCTCTTTGGGCAGGTGGACGGCTATTTCCTCCCTTTCTCGATTAAATGCCACAAGGAGGAGGGTGTTCGGTTTCGGCCCTAGAAGCAGCCGGGAGCAAAGCCGTATGCCTAAAACGCTCCTCGAGTGAACCAAGGGCGAAAGTCCATCGCCACAGGGGTCGACTTCCTCTGAACCACCTTCCGTGTGCCTAGGAAAACTCACGTATGTTTCAGCACTAGTACAGCAGCCTGTCAAACAAACCTGAAGGCCCTCGACTCTAGTCACACTAGGAAAGGAAGCTGAGCGCTTCTTATCATTCGGCTGAAGAGGAAGAGGTTTGCAGAGCTCTGCATCCATTCTAACACACTGCGCCCTCTGGTGTTTACTCTTGGACAGAGAGTACGACGTGAGCGAAATTCCTTTTGCCTCCATTTGGCAAGTCGAACCTATTTCTGCTTGGGATACGGATCACTTTAGGCAGTGGAGAAGATGTCTGGGCCACTCACCGTTGCCTCTCTTACCTGAAGGCAGCTCTAAACTGACGTGCGGAAACCCTTGTAGTGCAGGCCTTGCAGAGGCACTGTAGCCTTACTGCAACGCGACCGAAGTTTCAAGAGCCGAATCCATACAATGGGTGATATTTCTGAGTTCTGGCATGCCTGAGACTCACCCATGGTCTACAGAGAGAAGCTGCTAAGATACACAGTTCACACAGCCTTGACTGGAGATGAATCTACCGTGCACGCTGACACAAGGGCATGTTTCAAGTGCCTCTTCTTAATGTGCATGGCTGTCCCTTTGACAGGGCTCCCCATGCACTTGACTGCCATTAGGCCATCCACCTAAGGAAGGGGCTCTGCCCCTAGACCTTCCCTGCAGTACGTACCCAGGAAGCAGGCGCTGCTCCTCATGGAAGGGACACCGGTCTAACCAGGTAACACTCAACACTCGGCCTTCCAAATGCTTCCACTCAACGCTCAACGTTTGCCCCGAAAGCTGCCCTCGCTCAAACTCCACTGAGCACTGCAAGGCCTCAACGCAAAGTGCAGAGTTTTCCTTCTGCGACGTTACCACTTTCACACAGCCCAGGCACCCAAGGCCCTTCCCATGGCATTGCAGGTACGGCTTTCTGCTTCAGAGAGGAAGCTACTTCCCTTGGCCAGGTTGAGCGCTCTTCCCATCATTCTCAGTGTACTACCACAGGGAGGAGGTGCTTCACTTTAGCCCCTAGAAGCCGGAGGGACAAAGTCCTATGCCTAAAGCTCTCCCCTCGTTCTCCAAACGCGAAATACTGTCTCCGGGGTGGGGGTGGGGGGGGTCGATGTCTTCTCAAGCGTCCTCCTCGCCCTCGCGGCTAGGGAAAACTCGCATATGTTTTGGCCCTAGGACACCAGCCTTTCATACAAACTTGAAAGCATTCGCCTCTAGGCACCGAGGAAACTAAGCTGAGCCCTGCCCGTCATTCGGCTGTCGAGGAAGAGTAGGGCACACCTTTGCCACCATTCTCCCACCCTGCTTCCTTTGGGGAGGACTGTTTGGCAGAGACAGTACAGTATGGCCGAATTTCCTCTCCTCTCAATTTGAAACGACAGAAACGTTTCCTGCTCGGCTTACAGATCGTTTAGGACGGTGGAAACGCTTTCCAGCCCACTCACCCTCGCCTCTCCTCCCTGAAGGCAGATATAAAGTAACGTGAGGAGACCGTTGTAAGGTAGCGTTGCCAGTGGAACTGTAGCCTTATTCCAAAGTGAGCGAAGAGTCTCAAAAGCCGATTGAACCCAACGTGTGAGGAGGCTGAGGTCTAGCAGGCAGCAGACTCACCCATGGCCTTCGGAGAGCAGTGCGTAGGACCCCCATTTTACACGTGCTTCACCGTAGACGATTCTACCGTGCACACTGAGATGAGTGCAGGTTTCAAGTGCCTCTTGTTAATATGCCTGGTTGTCCCCTTAAGGGCACCCCGTGCACCTGACTTCCATTTGATCAGCCACCTAAGGAGAGGGCTCTGCACGTAGAATTCCCTGCAGTAGCCAGAAAGCAAGCCCTACTCTCTGCGTAAGAGAGACCCACAGGTCTCCCCAGGCAACACTAAAGACTCGGCCTTTCAAATGATCCCACCAGGGGTCAACGTTCGCAGCGAGAGCTGGCTGCCCTCGGCAAAACTCCTCTGAGCAACGCCAGGGCTCCACACCGTGTGGGAATTTCTCCTTCTGTAACATTACCTTTTTCTCACCCGCCAGGAAGCCAGGCCCTTCCCATGGCATTGCACAAAGGGTTTCTGCCTCAGGGAGAAAGGGACTTCTCCTTGGCGGCTTGAATGCTTTCTCCTATCACTCTCAGTTAACTACCCCAGGGAGGACGGTGCTCAGCTTGGGCGGTAAAAACCAGCAGCGGCCAAAGCCCTATAGCTAAAGCTCTCCTTTCTTGACCCAAGCACAAAGTCCCTCTGCCCTGAGGTCGTTGCTTCTCAACCATCCTCCTTCTGGCCAGGAAATCTCACATGTATCTTACCAGCAGGATACCAGCCTTTCATGCAAACTAAAGGAATGCGCTTCTACTCACCCCAGGAAACCAAACTGAGCGCTTCTCTTCTTGCGGCTGAGGACAAAGTGTATTTCAGAGCTCTGCAAACTTTCACCAACCCTGCTTCCTCTGGTGGGGACTCCGTAACAGAGACAGTACACCGTGAGCGAAATCCCGGTTCGTCTCAATTGGACAGGACAAACACGTTTACTGCTCGGGAAACGGGCCTTCCTCGGTAGGGGAAACACTTTCTGGCCAGCGCAGGCCTGCACCTCCTACCTGAAGGCAGCTAGAGAGTACCGGGAGGAACCCGTTGTAGTGCCGGCTTGCCGGGCGAATAGTAGCCTGATTCCGTTGTGACCGAGGAGTTTCACATGCCGAATCAATGCAGTGTGCGACACTTCCAAAATCGAGAGTGCCTCCGACTCCCCCACCACCTAAGGGGAGCAGCTGGCAGGATACAAGTTTCACACAGTACTTGCTTCTACCAGGTAGGCTGAGATGAGTGCACTTTTCAAGTGGCTCTTCTTATCTTGCTTCGACTGTCAATTGAACACAGCTCCACAGGTACCTGACTTCCACATGATCCTCCCCCAAAAGATAGAGTGCTGCTCCTGCAGGGCTCTTGCCCTGCAGTAGAGCGTGTGCAAGCGCTACTGTCGTGTAGGACAGACGGGTATACGCAGGTAACACTCAAGTCTCTTGCTTCCATACTCCTCCACTAAGCGGCCCACGTTCGCAATCAAAGCTGCCCCTGGCAAAACTACTCGGAGCCACCCCCCCACCCCACCCCCCAGGGATCCACGAACAGTGCGAATTTCTCCTTCTGTAATCATATCTTTTTCTCAGCTGGCAGGTAAAGAAGGCCCTTCCCATGGCACTGAAGAAAGGCTTTCTGCTGCAGAAAGGAAGCTACGTCTCTTTGGGCAGGTGGACGGCTATTTCCTCCCTTTCTCGATTAAATGCCACAAGGAGGAGGGTGTTCGGTTTCGGCCCTAGAAGCAGCCGGGAGCAAAGCCGTATGCCTAAAACGCTCCTCGAGTGAACCAAGGGCGAAAGTCCATCGCCACAGGGGTCGACTTCCTCTGAACCACCTTCCGTGTGCCTAGGAAAACTCACGTATGTTTCAGCACTAGTACAGCAGCCTGTCAAACAAACCTGAAGGCCCTCGACTCTAGTCACACTAGGAAAGGAAGCTGAGCGCTTCTTATCATTCGGCTGAAGAGGAAGAGGTTTGCAGAGCTCTGCATCCATTCTAACACACTGCGCCCTCTGGTGTTTACTCTTGGACAGAGAGTACGACGTGAGCGAAATTCCTTTTGCCTCCATTTGGCAAGTCGAACCTATTTCTGCTTGGGATACGGATCACTTTAGGCAGTGGAGAAGATGTCTGGGCCACTCACCGTTGCCTCTCTTACCTGAAGGCAGCTCTAAACTGACGTGCGGAAACCCTTGTAGTGCAGGCCTTGCAGAGGCACTGTAGCCTTACTGCAACGCGACCGAAGTTTCAAGAGCCGAATCCATACAATGGGTGATATTTCTGAGTTCTGGCATGCCTGAGACTCACCCATGGTCTACAGAGAGAAGCTGCTAAGATACACAGTTCACACAGCCTTGACTGGAGATGAATCTACCGTGCACGCTGACACAAGGGCATGTTTCAAGTGCCTCTTCTTAATGTGCATGGCTGTCCCTTTGACAGGGCTCCCCATGCACTTGACTGCCATTAGGCCATCCACCTAAGGAAGGGGCTCTGCCCCTAGACCTTCCCTGCAGTACGTACCCAGGAAGCAGGCGCTGCTCCTCATGGAAGGGACACCGGTCTAACCAGGTAACACTCAACACTCGGCCTTCCAAATGCTTCCACTCAACGCTCAACGTTTGCCCCGAAAGCTGCCCTCGCTCAAACTCCACTGAGCACTGCAAGGCCTCAACGCAAAGTGCAGAGTTTTCCTTCTGCGACGTTACCACTTTCACACAGCCCAGGAACCCAAGGCCCTTCCCATGGCATTGCAGGTACGGCTTTCTGCTTCAGAGAGGAAGCTACTTCCCTTGGCCAGGTTGAGCGCTCTTCCCATCATTCTCAGTGTACTACCACAGGGAGGAGGTGCTTCACTTTAGCCCCTAGAAGCCGGAGGGACAAAGTCCTATGCCTAAAGCTCTCCCCTCGTTCTCCAAACGCGAAATACTGTCTCCGGGGTGGGGGTGGGGGGGGTCGATGTCTTCTCAAGCGTCCTCCTCGCCCTCGCGGCTAGGGAAAACTCGCATATGTTTTGGCCCTAGGACACCAGCCTTTCATACAAACTTGAAAGCATTCGCCTCTAGGCACCGAGGAAACTAAGCTGAGCCCTGCCCGTCATTCGGCTGTCGAGGAAGAGTAGGGCACACCTTTGCCACCATTCTCCCACCCTGCTTCCTTTGGGGAGGACTGTTTGGCAGAGACAGTACAGTATGGCCGAATTTCCTCTCCTCTCAATTTGAAACGACAGAAACGTTTCCTGCTCGGCTTACAGATCGTTTAGGACGGTGGAAACGCTTTCCAGCCCACTCACCCTCGCCTCTCCTCCCTGAAGGCAGATATAAAGTAACGTGAGGAGACCGTTGTAAGGTAGCGTTGCCAGTGGAACTGTAGCCTTATTCCAAAGTGAGCGAAGAGTCTCAAAAGCCGATTGAACCCAACGTGTGAGGAGGCTGAGGTCTAGCAGGCAGCAGACTCACCCATGGCCTTCGGAGAGCAGTGCGTAGGACCCCCATTTTACACGTGCTTCACCGTAGACGATTCTACCGTGCACACTGAGATGAGTGCAGGTTTCAAGTGCCTCTTGTTAATATGCCTGGTTGTCCCCTTAAGGGCACCCCGTGCACCTGACTTCCATTTGATCAGCCACCTAAGGAGAGGGCTCTGCACGTAGAATTCCCTGCAGTAGCCAGAAAGCAAGCCCTACTCTCTGCGTAAGAGAGACCCACAGGTCTCCCCAGGCAACACTAAAGACTCGGCCTTTCAAATGATCCCACCAGGGGTCAACGTTCGCAGCGAGAGCTGGCTGCCCTCGGCAAAACTCCTCTGAGCAACGCCAGGGCTCCACACCGTGTGGGAATTTCTCCTTCTGTAACATTACCTTTTTCTCACCCGCCAGGAAGCCAGGCCCTTCCCATGGCATTGCACAAAGGGTTTCTGCCTCAGGGAGAAAGGGACTTCTCCTTGGCGGCTTGAATGCTTTCTCCTATCACTCTCAGTTAACTACCCCAGGGAGGACGGTGCTCAGCTTGGGCGGTAAAAACCAGCAGCGGCCAAAGCCCTATAGCTAAAGCTCTCCTTTCTTGACCCAAGCACAAAGTCCCTCTGCCCTGAGGTCGTTGCTTCTCAACCATCCTCCTTCTGGCCAGGAAATCTCACATGTATCTTACCAGCAGGATACCAGCCTTTCATGCAAACTAAAGGAATGCGCTTCTACTCACCCCAGGAAACCAAACTGAGCGCTTCTCTTCTTGCGGCTGAGGACAAAGTGTATTTCAGAGCTCTGCAAACTTTCACCAACCCTGCTTCCTCTGGTGGGGACTCCGTAACAGAGACAGTACACCGTGAGCGAAATCCCGGTTCGTCTCAATTGGACAGGACAAACACGTTTACTGCTCGGGAAACGGGCCTTCCTCGGTAGGGGAAACACTTTCTGGCCAGCGCAGGCCTGCACCTCCTACCTGAAGGCAGCTAGAGAGTACCGGGAGGAACCCGTTGTAGTGCCGGCTTGCCGGGCGAATAGTAGCCTGATTCCGTTGTGACCGAGGAGTTTCACATGCCGAATCAATGCAGTGTGCGACACTTCCAAAATCGAGAGTGCCTCCGACTCCCCCACCACCTAAGGGGAGCAGCTGGCAGGATACAAGTTTCACACAGTACTTGCTTCTACCAGGTAGGCTGAGATGAGTGCACTTTTCAAGTGGCTCTTCTTATCTTGCTTCGACTGTCAATTGAACACAGCTCCACAGGTACCTGACTTCCACATGATCCTCCCCCAAAAGATAGAGTGCTGCTCCTGCAGGGCTCTTGCCCTGCAGTAGAGCGTGTGCAAGCGCTACTGTCGTGTAGGACAGACGGGTATACGCAGGTAACACTCAAGTCTCTTGCTTCCATACTCCTCCACTAAGCGGCCCACGTTCGCAATCAAAGCTGCCCCTGGCAAAACTACTCGGAGCCACCCCCCCACCCCACCCCCCAGGGATCCACGAACAGTGCGAATTTCTCCTTCTGTAATCATATCTTTTTCTCAGCTGGCAGGTAAAGAAGGCCCTTCCCATGGCACTGAAGAAAGGCTTTCTGCTGCAGAAAGGAAGCTACGTCTCTTTGGGCAGGTGGACGGCTATTTCCTCCCTTTCTCGATTAAATGCCACAAGGAGGAGGGTGTTCGGTTTCGGCCCTAGAAGCAGCCGGGAGCAAAGCCGTATGCCTAAAACGCTCCTCGAGTGAACCAAGGGCGAAAGTCCATCGCCACAGGGGTCGACTTCCTCTGAACCACCTTCCGTGTGCCTAGGAAAACTCACGTATGTTTCAGCACTAGTACAGCAGCCTGTCAAACAAACCTGAAGGCCCTCGACTCTAGTCACACTAGGAAAGGAAGCTGAGCGCTTCTTATCATTCGGCTGAAGAGGAAGAGGTTTGCAGAGCTCTGCATCCATTCTAACACACTGCGCCCTCTGGTGTTTACTCTTGGACAGAGAGTACGACGTGAGCGAAATTCCTTTTGCCTCCATTTGGCAAGTCGAACCTATTTCTGCTTGGGATACGGATCACTTTAGGCAGTGGAGAAGATTTCTGGGCCACTCACCGTTGCCTCTCTTACCTGAAGGCAGCTCTAAACTGACGTGCGGAAACCCTTGTAGTGCAGGCCTTGCAGAGGCACTGTAGCCTTACTGCAACGCGACCGAAGTTTCAAGAGCCGAGTCCATACAATGGGTGATATTTCTGAGTTCTGGCATGCCTGAGACTCACCCATGGTCTACAGAGAGAAGCTGCTAAGATACACAGTTCACACAGCCTTGACTGGAGATGAATCTACCGTGCACGCTGACACAAGGGCATGTTTCAAGTGCCTCTTCTTAATGTGCATGGCTGTCCCTTTGA